>NW_018128088.1:51648-68205 GCF_001952655.1 Monopterus albus | reverse complement strand
GAGAGAGAGAGAGAGAGAGGGAGAGAGAGAGAGAGAGAGAGAGACAGAGACAGAGAAAGGGAGAGAGAGAGGGAGAGAGGGAGAGAGAGAGAGGAAGAGAGAGAGAGAGAGAGAGGGAGAGACAGAGAAAGGGAGAGAGAGAGAGAGAGAGAGGAAGAGAGAGAGAGAGACCACAACAATGTGAAAAAAACATCAAATTTCTGTGCAGTCACTTGCGCGAGAGAGGGAGAGAGAGAGAGACAGAGACACCACAACAATGTGAAAAAAACCATCAAATTTCTGTGCAGTCACTTGCGTCTATATCATGATATCTGAACAATACTTCTAAATGACTCTATATTTCACGTATGGACAGTAAGAAAACAGGTCACAGTCAATGGTCGCAGCTTCTGAATAAATAAAAAGTCAGAATTAATAATTCAAACTGCACCATGTTGTTCATACAGTGTGTCGTCATCAGGACGGTAGTTGCGGAAGTAGCCAGCAGCTCTGTAGAGGATGAGTCCAGCTTAGCGACTGCGCAGGGTGGATGCGTGAGCTCCGGGGCTGTTATTCCAACACTCAGGTGGGGATGGATGATTCCGAAACATGATCCTCTGAGATCCGTTTCAGTCTCAACAGTTTCGATTAATTTCTGTCTTATCTCAGGCCCCGTTTTAATTGGGCAGGTCAGTAGGTATGGGCGCACTGCAGTCCTTACCTGGTCAACCAGAGCATATTGATCTGGCGGAAAAGACGGGCTGTGAGTAGTCTTTATTATTGTTTGCGTTGGCTTTAATCGCTTCTCGGTTAGATATGTAGGATGTGTGAAAACATGAGCTCACTTCACCGGAAACATCTGTCTAATCTTCTATTCCGACTTATCTTAAAGAGGAAATACGACCACTTCAACGATATGTCTAACCTGCTACTTGCCCTGTTCTATATTTAGTAATTACACAGGTCCAGCATCTCTCTGTCTATTATAAACCAGTCTGGAGCAGCAGCAATAAGTATTCTAAACTGCAGGTTAATGGGAGTGCAACTTTACCTGGTTTACAGCGGGAAGTGCACAGCAGACACTGAAAGCTCTAAAGATTAATCAAACATAAACTTGCCTATTATAATTTTTCTATACCTGTGACTCTGTGACACTTGTAGCCTGTGATGAAAGATGAAAGTGATAGTTGTAGGGTCCCTGGCAGAAAACCCTGTGTTTTACATCCAATATGAATATTCAAATCTGATGCCTTGACAGCGTCCAGTGTTGCATGAATCATAAACAACAAATGATTCATACTTTAAAGGGCTTTAGTCTCGCATTGTGTCTATTTTTGCACACAAATTCACCTGTGATTTAATTGTAGTCTGCACACAGTTAATTAGTCCTAAGGGTGGCTCTTTCTTGTTTTCAGTTTCATTGGAACAGATTGGAGTCCTACATAAAAGATTCAGACAGCTGAGCCATAATGAAGAAACTCTGCGGTAAGGAGAGCTCCTGGGCCCCGGGTTAGAAAGATGAATTCAGTCATTCATCCATGGAAACGGCTTGTAGGAGATATATATAATATGACACTATGTGCCACTTTTTGAAATCTTTTTTACCACCCATCTCTAGGAGAGATCACTTCAATGAAATCCCAGATTTAGCATGCAATCCAATACGTGCACAGATCATAGAGGCTTTCTTTGACAAAAGGTACAGTGATGAAACCTAATTCTCAAAATGAGTAACAGAATATTTTTGAACTACTGTGCTATATCTTTGACTTTATGACAGTTTTTTTGAAATCTATCATAATGTAGTATAAAAGTTAAAGATTTTCTTAATGTTACTGTCAGAACTTTAGTATTTGTGCTCTTTTTTTATTCCTCTAGAAACTATCGTCAGAATGGTGAAGGGACGGTCGAGGAGATCAGCTTTGAGGACTTCCTGGTGGTCATGTCCCATTTCAGACCCCCCTCAGTTCATATGACAGAGGAACAGCGTGAGAGTGTCAGGAGGGAGAAACTCCGATGTGTGTTTTTGAAACGATCACATGATCACGTACTTGATATTATCTGTGGCTGTGCACACAGCCGTTAAATACTTGTGTTTTTCTCTGCAGTTTTATTCAACATGCATGACACAGACAATGATGGGACAATAACCCTGGAGGAATACAGACATGTAAGCCTCTGCTTACCTCTATGAACAAAGTATGCTCCATTCATGGCTTCTTAAAGCTAGTGTGCATATAACCAGTCAAGATTACATCAGTGTTTTCTCACAGTCTGGGAAAACCACTGTGTAGTCCCCATGGGCTAATCAGGTGGGGTAGGCTTTTACTTTTAAAGGTATTTAAGATGCACATTTAGCACAGCAGACTGAAGTAATCTCTGTTTTATATGTAGCTCCACAGTTGGTTATTGAGCATCTCCACTTCAGCACTTGGGAGTCAGCTGCCTTCCTGCTACACACTTAGTTGGCAGCTAATGAGAGAAGGGAGGAGAAGGGATTTCATTTCCTCAACCCTTTGAAGATCAAGGATTTGAGTCTTGTAGTCATTTTATTTCTACTGCTCTTCACATCTGACCAGGTGGTGGAGGAGCTGTTATCTCGCAGTGGGGCACTGGGCAAGGAAACAGCCAAAGGCATTGCTGATGCAGCCATGTTGGAGGTGGCCAGTATTTCAGTGGGTCACATGGTATGTAAGCTATAATATCTCAAGATAGCATATCTCAAGATAGTCTAGACAATGTCAGTACATCACTTTTTCATACACAGGAACCTGATGAATTCTATGAGGGGATTACATTTGAGCATTTTCTCAAGGTTGGTACACAGAATACACTTTTGAATGTAATCTAAATGTTTGCTTGTTTCTTAGCTGGAAGTGCATTTACTGTCAGGGTCAGCCAGTAAAGCTACCCACAATGTTAACGGTGGACTCAATTACAAAGCCAGGCGAGATGGGGTAAAGAATATTGCTTTACTGTATTCACTCAGAAAATACACAGTGATAGTCCAGAATCCAATATCCACGTCAAACAACAGTCCAGGGTCAATACCGGCAAACGAGCACAGCCAAGGGATCCAAAAACGGGAGGTCAAGAAGCTGGTCCAGTAGTCGGTACACAGGATAAACATTCAACACTCAGGAGAGCTAGGCAGAAATCAGTAGTCAGGAAACAATCTGGGGTCAATAACATGAATCACTAAAGCCAGAATAACGCTGGAAAGTCTGCATGAAAACAAGAACAATCTGGCAGGTTACTGATGGGAGAAGGCTGCTTATATTGGGGTGAAAACAGGTGCAGGCAATTAGCACTGATTACTGTAAAGAAACCATAAGATAAACCTAGAACAGGAAATGGTGACAAAATAAGAGCCTAAAACAGGAAGTGGTAGAACAGAACCCTGACATTTACATGGTCTTATACTTGTATAGTGCTTTTCTATGCATTGCAGCACACTCAAAGCACTTTCAAACTCTTTGGCCATTTACCCATTCACGCCCTGGTGTCATCACCAGGAGCAACTGGGGGGTTCAGTGTCTTGTTCAAGGACACTTCAACATGTGGACTGGAAAAGCCAGGAATCGAACCGCTAATCATCCGGTTAGGAGACCACCCATTCTAACTCCTTAGTCACAGCCACCCCCAAATATGTAAATATACAGACATAACGTGTCTCAGTAAGGTGCTGGGCCACCATGTGCCACCAGAACAGCCTCGGCTTTGATTCTCCAAGCCTCTGAACTCTACTGGAGAGATGAACACCATTCATTTCCTTATTTGGTGTTTCCAAAATCTCCCATCGGTGTTCAGCTGGGTTAAGATCTGACTGTGAAAGCCATAGCATATGATTCACATCATTTTCTTACCACTCATCAAACCATTCAGTGTCTCTTCGTTCCCTGTGGATAGGGGCTTCCTGAAAGAGATCGCTAATTGGTTCAGGCTTTTCCTTTCCTTTGTCACCTGTGTAGTTGATATGGATCATACTGAATGAATTGGCATGAGTTACAGTTTTAAATAATGTAAAACTCTTCTTTTTTTAGTTGCTGAATGGCTTTGAAATTGAATCAAGGATGAACATTCGCTTTTTGAATATGGACACGACAACACTGTGTAAGTGAGACTGGTACTCTAAACTATGCAGTAACTTTGCAAAGACTAAGGGCAAACAATTATGGTTTCACTGTACTAGCTGTTGTTTTTTACACTAACCTTTGTTGCTTGCACTGAATATATGCCTTACTCATGTTCAAATAATGCAAATCCAAAGAAAATGTATGCTATATTGTGGATGCATTAGAAGTCATTCATTTGACATTGGACTGTATTTTTTAAATGGACTGTATTTTATATAGCGCTTTCTCACAGTGTGTTGCACTGGCCAAAGCGCTTTACAGAGATGATACACCATTCACCCATTCACACACAACATTCACACACTGATGACGACAAGCTGCCATGCACCGGCGCTAGTCAAGCCACCAGGAGCAATTCGGGGTTCAGTGTCTTGCTCAGGGACACTTAGGCATGCGGGGAGACCGGGAGTCGAACCACCAACTTGCTGGTCAGGAGACGACTGCCCTACCTCATGAGCCACAGCCATTAATTAGTAAGAAATATTATTTAACAGTTTAATTTGCCTCTCAGTAGTTGGACAATGCAATAATCAAATATCCATGTCTGGACTCACAGATAGTATGATTCTATGCTTGTGAATGTGGATCTTTGACAAACCTTTACAAATGTTTAGGCCATAAATAATGGCTATAAATAATCAGGGATATAAAGGTCTGTCTTTTTATGTATTTACACCTGTCTAATAATAATCAGACAGTCATTTAAAATGCCTTTTACTGTATTGATACTAATCTGTCACTTGACACCATGCACGCTCTGAGCTCTACATTTGCACAATAAAGAGATCTGACTCATCCTGATAAAAAGGAAATGGGAGTGTTGTCATGCAATATTAAATGCTTTGAAGGCAAATGTCATCAGTTCTAATTTCAGAATAGAATGGTGATATACTGGTGATATACTATATAAAATGATTTTAATCAGATTTATTTTATTTACGTCCTGTTTCACCTCACAGTGATTATTGTAACTTTTTAAAAACACACGTAATCAGTAGTAGAGACAAATAAATAGTGTTCAGTTTACATGAAGCTTGCAAACAAAACATCAAGCAGCTCACGCCAGGCTTTCACTGTACTCTCAAGAGAGTGAATGACTCATGGAAATAATCTTTGTTAACTGTGGGCACTGCGGTATATAATCTCATTACAATAAATTTGGAACATTCTTTTTAACAATGCAGCAAAGTCACAACACACGTTGAGTTGTAGAACGTGGAAAATTGTAATCATGATTGTTAATAGTCTACTTTACAGATCCTTTCTATTCTGGCATATAATACAAGTGTATCATGTGAAGCTTTTTAAAAAAAAGGCTCCAAAGCCTTTACAACAAAGGGGGAAACATAAAAAAATCAGTATGAAAGCAAAGTAAGAATAAATGCAAGTCAGAAAATGGGAAGTCATGTGTATCCTCTTGGTCAAGTGGTTATTGATGGTGATGCCACTATCAAAACCACTGGTGTTAAAAATGGGAAGTCAGAAACAAACACAGGTTTATTGACAAGAAGGAGCATTAAGATATGTTCCTGATTTCCTGGAAAGCTGCTGCTGTGGTCCTGCACTGACTCATTCTTGAAATTCAGTTATTTCCTTTAGGACATCTATCAAGATGTTTTTATTAAGTCTCTGGATTTTCGTGTTATGTGCATACTGGTATTCTGTCTGTATTCTGTGTTGGATTTAAACACTTTTTTATATTTACAGTGAATGCTAAGTGATAAACTGTCTACAACGGCCAGTGATACCTAGCAGCACTTCAGTAAATACATGGGTGTATACTGCCCTCTACAGGTCAAATCAGGGAACAGGTGTTATTTAATAATGGAGTTTCATCTGATTCACTAATAATATTTGTAAAATGTACCATTAGTGCTTTTCAAGATTCAAACTGTTTATTGTCATATGCACAGTATGGAAACGTGTTTCCCTGCACAATGAAATTCTTACTTTGCCGTCCACACTAAATGCCAAACAACACAAGTGAAATATAAAGTAAATAAACAGTAGCACAAAATCTAAAGGCACTTTCAATGTGGTACATGTTTTTTGTTTGTTTGTTTGTTTGTTTGCAGGCTCTCGTCAATTTTAATGATTAGATTTGTCACTTATGCACCCTATGGCATCATTTAGGCATTTACTTTATACAGTTCTTGTAGTAAATTATGACATGTAATTGCTAACCAGTCACGCTGATTCATTTTTCAGTCATGATCACAGGCCATCTTTCTTTGGCTCTTTAGGGAAACACCGCTGCAATGATCCATCATATAAGAGCGGGTTACGTAGTTTTCTCATTTTAGAATCACTAAAACTTTGAACATTTGGTCACCATCTTTTTAAGGTCTGTATTGAATTTTGCCAAAACGTCACTGATCATTTAATTGTTACAGATATTGCAACAGAAGTGTTTTTTCATATTGACATGGGAGTCTTCATTGATTTTAATGTAGCATATTGCTCCATTTAGTTTACATCATGCTTTGCGAAGGTGATTGCATTTTTAATTTCATGTCTAAATGAAATAATTTGTTGCACCTTCTTCCCTGCCTTCACTCAGCCAGCACAACACAGACAATTAGGTAGTCTGCTAAAAAAAAGTTTTAGCAGAATCTGACACTTTGTCATACTGACGCTATAGATTGATGACAGGTGGGTCACAGAAACTGTAGGTGCTGGATTCAGTCTTCAGCCTCTTTCAGGTCTGTTAAGGTTTGCATGTTTTGTTTTATTTTGTTTTTTTCTGTGTTGGCAATGAAATTATGCAAGTTATCTGTGAGACAGGTGCATTTGAGAGTCCAAGGAGCCTCAGCTTCATTTTCACAAATGTGGTTTCTGACATCATACCCCTTTTAGATCCTGTAATACATTAAGTGGGTAGTGAAAAGAGATAAAAATACAGACATTAGAATGAAGGTTGCCCTGAGGTACCCTCTGTGTTTGTGCTTTAAATAAAGCAGAGTTATAACAGGGAACTTGATTCATGACCCAGAGTGAATGCCCCATCTACTTCCAGTTTACCGAGAGCTTGTGATCTGAGGAAAGTTTAGTTACACATGACTGCATTTCAACCAAAATACTTGGTATCTGTTTTATATACGTGTATGTATAAATGGCAAGTTATTCTTAATGTGTCTGTCATTCAGCTATTTAAAACAGGGGTTTTCTGCAGAATTTCGGTGACTCCTCTGTTTTCCCCCACCCTACACTTACATCTCCATCTATATCAGGATGCAAGTGTGCACACCACACACTGGTAACACATACAGTTATCTGACCCACACCCATCCATACCTTGTGACCGGCCAGACGGCCCGCCAGTTTCATGAAATCTTTCCTATCTGATGCAGCCTTGTGTTGAAAACATGCGTCACTCTGAGCCTGATATCACACAGTCAGCGTCTTAGCAGCTTCCCGATTTTCTTTTAACTCCTCCTGATGGACTGAATTTGTGCAGAAAACAGCACATGATGCTTCAAGCACAAATTAGACTGTTCTTTAATATTTTTTTTACACTTGCCAATAACAAACAAAAAAACCCACAACTTTTAACCTTGTAAACAGTGTAGAAACAGATCATTTGATTCCAACAAAGACGGATGAAAAGCATATAAATCTGTACAGAAATAAATCAAAGATCAATATGAAATAGAGCTACAAAGTATCTTTTATTACTTCTGTATACAGTAAAGACATTTACATCAACATGGAGCCTTCCATAACATATTAGATATATTAAATAACTGGCATAGAGATCAACTTTATACTCATCATCATTTAACAGCACTCCTTTTGTCCAAAACACACAAGAAAATAAATATTAAATACCATAAATACACTCTATTATACTGATGTACCAGCCACCTTCATACTCACTTATCTTTTTAAGTTTTAATCAACCCAAATTATTAATATAAGTGTTGGAAATTGTCTAAATCCAGCCTTAGGTTGTTCTCAGAAGAAGAGTAAGTTGAGGTGGACCCTCCTCCTGCACACTTTACTTTTGAGAGTCCTCAGTTCTTTGGAAACATTTGAAAGGAACTCCTTATAGGTCTGCAGGACCGCACAGCCGTAGACCTTCTGCTGGAAGATGTTCTGAGGTGGAGGTAGTGTTGTCGGCCCCCCTGCTGGCTCTGGTACAGGCAGGTTTGGGAAAACGCTCTGATAGAAATTGTTTATGAGAACAGCCAGGCTCCTGCTGCGAGCGCTGACACCAGTGAGCTCGGTCAGCAGCGGGCTCGCTGGTGGCTGTAAGTCTGTCTGCTGCTCATACACTCGTTTGAAATGTGGGAAGAATGCTTGGAGATGTGTGTAGATGCTCACTATCCTCTCGGGAGGGTCCAGGCCAGAGATGCTGGGATCGGGGATGTTGTTAACTGACACCTTGCAGAGGAGCTCTGACATTTCTCCTTGAGAGGCTTTCTGAAAAAAAGGACAGGAGCATAAGCAGTTGGCATATAATGAAGAAAAAGTAAAGTACTGAACAAGCACTTTATGGCCATACTCACATATGTTTTGATTAGGTCAACAGATTCCTTCTGTATGAGTCTGGTGAGCTTCAAGGTCGGTTGCAGAAAATTCCCACACTGCTGGTTTCTGCTTGCTGCCACAGTTTTTGTTGAATCAACAGCCATAACCAGCAGGAGAGAGAGTAATGCTGAGGAGAAAGGAACTGGTTAAGGTTATCCTACATCACATTAGTGAGGGGAACTTGGCTTTTAAACCACAAACGGAGGTCAGTTAAAAATAGATTCTTCACCTAGCGGTTTTCCAGCCAGTGAATAAACAACAGCACGTGTCTGTGTTACCATTTCTGATGTCTTCTACAAGTAGTTACTACAGTTATATGTGTAGTCTGCTTAGATGCCCTCAAATATTGTCAGTCTTGTTATTGGCCAGATTCTTCACATATAGTTTGCAAACTAATTTACTTCATTCATGCAGGCACAGTGGGCAAAGAAGCACTTCATTTGAATGTGAAACTTCAGTCAGTTTCACAGCAGCTATAAGACACCAAAAATAACAATAGCGTGCACAATGGCAAGAAAAGCTGCAATAATGTTTAACTTTTATTTTAACAGAAGAACAGATGTAATGAAACTTACTTGTTGCTGGTCCCATAAACTGTTGAAAATGCATAGTCTTTACATGACCATTCATTCTCCGCTCAGTAGTCACAGGCAAATTGTGTGGACTCGTCATAATCACACTCCTTTGAAACTTTATGAACGACTGAAACCGCACATTTGTCATAGGAAATGACGTGCACTTTGTGAGGCAACCAAATTTCCCAGAATTTCCTCCTTTTTTTTCAGATGCACATTTTTTTCTTTCTTTCTTTGACATGAAACAAACGGGCTGTGCCTCTACATGCCTGTCCACAGAGCAAGCATGTAGGGGCATGGTCTAATCATTATCAATCACAGATGTGACCCCGTAGTGGAGCAAAAATGATTATTTTAATTTTTATTTGTGCATGAAAAAATATACACATATCTGATATGTTTCAATTGCTTGAGGAATATGAACCTGCTGGATTAGGAAACAGTGCCAGAAAACAATGTAAGGACTAAGGTCAGCCTACCCTTTGACACAGTTCATTTACATGCTTATTCACTGCCCTCTAGAGACAGTGGCTGAGAAGGTGAGAACTTAGTGGGCATGAAAAAGTAAAAGTGAGTTTGCCACAACACTCAAAGCTGCATGAAGATGTTTTTATGCACTTTCTACATTATAAGACAACAAAGGCACCTTAAGCCTGTAAGGTTCCTTCAATTCAAGTGAAGTGAAGTAAAAATCTACTAACATTTGGGGACTGGTTCTTTCAGTGGTTTTACTGGCTGAAATATGACATTGGTAATTTAATAATAACACCAAACTCATGCAATTATTAGTGTCCAGATGCTGCAACAGTTAACTCACAAAATTTACCTCAATATAATCAAGAAATTCAAACATGACACTAGTTTTTGAAATGTAGGTTGAGATCAGTGTTTCACACCTTCTCCTGTTTTTAGTAACCAGCTTTTTTGGATTTAGTCATTACCGTTACACCGTCATTTTGCAACCACATTTTCATTGGGTATTGTGCAGGAAGCTGGCAAAGGTCACAGGAAATGCCTTTCTCAATCAACAACTTTTGTAAAGGGGTGAGGTCTGCTCAGCCAAAGTAGGCAATATGTCAAGCTTCTGACTGGCTGTGTTCGCATTATCAGGGGATGAGTTCATTGTGACCTGTTTTGTGATTTGTTTGGGGTAGAATATGAGGAAACAGGAATGTGTAACATACGTATGGCAACAACGCAAACTGGGTTTTTCATGTGTTGCCTAACGTCATCACTGTCATCATTAAAACTAACTTCTAGAAATGCCTGGAAGCGCCATATGATTTGTTTAGCCAGCTGTCTGCATCATGGGTTTGTTAAGAGATCAGACTACAGGACAGAAACATGTTGTTCTGTGTGGGAGCAACAGGTTAACGTTGTAGTGAAACTGAAACAGCTCACTGAGACGTACAGCAACATCATCTCTATGTTTCTTATGATCATAACATCTTGGTTTCAAGCATCCACACTATAGAGGGTGTGTTTCAGTCAAACCACTGACTGCTTGAGAAAAAACAGGAAATATTTTTGTGGATATGTCTGGAATTATGTGTGATTACATACTGACTGTTGTTACATGTTTGAAAGAATAAATAAATAAATAAAATAAAATAATAAATGTGGTTTGGTGAAAAGATCAATAAAAAATAAATAAAAGTCCCAGATCAACCTCTAAATCAAGCAGGTTTACCCTGAAACATAAAGACGTCTATAAAACACTGAATACTCTGCAATTTAACTTCCCTCTCAACTCTTGCTCCTATTTCAAAGTTCTGGTTTTCACAAGTTATCTTTGACCTGCATGCATGTTTGTAGATTAACGGTAAATTATAATAACATTTGATACAATGTAGGCCACAGCGGTCATATTTCACCAAAGAAAAATAAATGTGAAAAGCCCTCAACCACATGAGAAAGCATTACAAGGAAATTCAACCACAAGCAATAAGAAATGCACTGTAATAAGATGCAGGATGTTGACTGAGACTCTTTTTTTTCAACAGAATCTCTTTTATTTTGTCTTTTAACTGCACAGGAAATGGTGTATAAGGTTGTTTAGGAAAGTCCCTTTTACTCTAACTAAATACATCTTTCTAGTAACATAAAATTCACACAAATTTTAAGGTTCATAATTGTTCTGAAGCCCTCTGTGAAACCTTATTCAAGCACCCCAAAAGCACTTTTTTTTGTCCACAAGGCTTCAGTTATATGTGACCAGACAAAAGGCCTTACTGCATATGAGAAACTTTTCATCAAATTTCAAAAAAGATTGTGAAAAAGGCTGAAAAATCTAGAGGAGCCGTCCAACACATTCTGGTCAAACAAATTCAGAATTTCAATTTCTACATGTAAAACGAGAGGATTTGAGTTCTATTGCCTTCAGAAATGATATTTGAATCCCGTTAAATTCCTCTATTCAAAATACTTTGTGATTTCAGGGTCATACTCCACCTTTCAGCCCTATGAGGAACATGACTAAACATCAATACAAGTTGTGGCTCTGAAATGTAAAAAACAGGTAAAGAAATACCTGTCAAACATAACAGGGCTGCCTTCAAGACCACCACGCTAAACATTGTTTCAAAAAATTGATCCGTGATAAAATAGCATTTATTTTTTTCATATATGTATTTCAATGTTAGAGGGTTTCACTGCATGGGGTACTCTAAATATGTCATGAGTGTCTGAAAAACTTAGTAGTGTTTTGAGTCAGAGGGGGTTCAAAATGCTTCAGGTTTACATTTTGCAAAAATCAATTGCCTCTCCAAGACAAAACACTACAAGGCTAAAGGTGGTATTAGAAATTAAGCACCAAACAATTATCTTTCCATTCAGTATAAAAGGAAATATTGTGCAACCTGTTCAATGACCTCAATGAACATGGCAAAGAATATGTAAATCTGATCAATAGACACGAATTACTCAAATGCAATCTGGACCCACGTTGTTGTGTTTGCTTTTGAAGAACCACTGACCTGAAAAAGATCACAATACTGATACTATAGGAAGTCTGCGGTTCCATTTACCAGCATTTATACAATCTGAGAGTCTAGTGATTTGACGTAGCATTATATTGAGCTATTGTCTGACCATATCTCTATATTATAAAACAAAAACAAAGCAAAGTCTTTATCTTTAAGCTTTGTTACAGTAATAGACCAGTGTCTCTGTATGTTCTAGCAATATTCTCATGTACAAATATTCATATCAAAAGTTATACATCACAATTCTCACTATTTTCCTTTACAAGAACTTTGATTAGTGAACATTAAATGATTCACAAGTTCAGATGAAATCAAAACAAAACAGTGCCAGCCTCAGTAAATAAAATATAAATATAACAAACACGTAACTAAAATCTGCTTCCGGCACAACTTAAATAAAGGCATTTGTGAAATTATCATATCAAATATGGCGCTTATGTCCAGTATCCATAGGCTTAAAAAAAATGCTATGACCACTTTTATTTACAAACAGCTTAAATCTCTGACAGATTCATGCGTCACTTCACAACCTGAATTTGTCCTTAAAGTGCATGCAATAATAAGCAGTTTTAGCAAGTGGAATCTTGATTTGTGATAAGATAAACAGGTTGATCAAGCTAATGCCAATTGATCCTACATATTGAATAAAAGAAAAGGTAAGAACTGTTGCCTACAAAAGTGAGGGACCACAGTATACTGTATGCATAAGCACAATATGGAATAATGACCCAAAAGAACCCTTAAAACAGTGAATTAACTCTGACTTTATCCAGTGACCCCCATACAGTAATATTCACATTCGGAGCATAAAATAAAACAACTAAATAAAATAAAGCTGATAAAAAAGACAAAGCAGCTTAACACCAGGGGAAGTCCGCAGCTCACATTCCACAATGTCCCTCCAACTAACTCACACAGTATACATCATATGAACATGATGGGTTTCTACTTAAACATATCAAAGTGCCCATTTTACTAAAATTTCCTGATTTATTCGATTCATACCAAATGGCATGGAGGAAAGAGAGTCTTATTTCAGTTACACTGACTAGGTTTGACTTTTATTGTTGACACGTTGTTGTAGATTCTTTTATTTGTTGCACAAAAGAAGTTCTCATTGCACGTAACACCTCGAGAAGAAAAGCAAGTTATCCAGCTCTGTCACTGTGGGTGTGATGAACGGTCAAGTGGAAATGAAAAGGGCATAGATATGCTGTCCTCTAAAGATAAATCCACTTTCATCTGTTGTCTTCTTTGGGGAAGTCCAGAGATCCCAGGCTTCCAAAGCCGAGACTTCTACTTTCTACTTCGAAGGCGGCAATTTCTCTGTCCTGTCGTTCTAACAAGTGCTTGATCTTTTCAGTACGTTCCTTCTGAAGTGCGGCCAATTCCTCTTCAATCTGTAATCAAAAATCACGGTGGTAGTTATTTCATCATATGGACACCAAATCGGAGCTCACGTTTTGCCCTGCGGGACACCGTAGCCAGTGACTCCAGCGCTTTCACAGTAAGATGTCCCAACAACAGCTACTTGCCAGATTGTCATGAAATTTAGTATAAATATTTCACATTGGCAGATCAATTTTAATCATGGATTAATCATTTGAGCCATTTTCAGACGGAATGTGTTCAACTGTATGTGAAATCCAATTAGCACATTGCTATAATACACTGTACTGTACTGTAACGTACAACATGCTTGCTAATGCTCCCTTGTGGATGAACCTTTTCCATTGCATAGCTTGTGAGTATGATTACCTTTGCGCAAGGACTTCAGCAAGAACAAACTTTTTTGTATTTATATATTTTTGGAGGCTCAGGTTTCACCTCCAGTAGGAGCTGGTGGAACCCCCACGGCCATCCCGGGTGCAAACTCTGCCAATTCACTGGAACACATGTCCAGTCCAAACATAACCAAAGTCACTCATGGCTGAACCTTGCAACCTCTAGGGGCCACTAAATTGTAAAATCAATAAAACAAAACTAACAATGTCAAAATACAAGGTTTCTACTTTCACATTTATGTCTTTCTACAATAGTGAGGTATGTTTTTTTTATACAGTTTGGTATTATGCTGCATTTATTTCAGTTATTTTACAATGGCTTCCATCCTAAACCCACCTTCTGTTCAAGGTGTGCTCTGCGTATGGAGACCTTTTGCTCAAGTTTCTGCTGCTCTCGTTCATGTTGGGTCTCCATCTGTGACGTGGCTTTTCTCTGGTAGGCATCCAAGAGCTCCATCTCTTGCTTCAGCTGCTGCTTCAGAGCTTGGCACTCGGTTTCCTGCTCTGCTTCTAATCGCATCTAGAGACCCAGCAAGACAAAGGTAGTTACAAACACATTAACAACAATCCTAGGTTGAGCCTGATTTCTAAAACTACAGGCCAACAATTTTTAGCAAAGATTTAATGCATGAACTGTAGCATTAAACAGCAATATGGAAGCCGATGCACATATAGTTTACATCTTATAGTATACTATAAGGCTCATGTGAAGTGCAAATATTCTGTACAAGTAAATATACAACATACAAATGATGAATGAGGCCCACTTTTGCTATTCATGACAAGAATAGCAAATAGCTTCGAGCTCATCATACCGCTTGTGAAGCCATCATCTCGTTGATGCTCCGTTCGTACTGCTCAGCCAGTACAGCCAGCTTACGTGTCTGCTCCTCTTTTAGGTTCTTCAGGATGCTCTTATGGTCGCCCTTGGGAGAGACCTCCAGCTGATGGTTCCTAAGTGCTTTGTACTGCTTGTTCTGCACCTTGCAAGTGTCCTGGAACTGTTTCTTGATCTGCATCTCCAGCATCTGCAAAGGGTAAAAATAAATAAATAAATAAATCTTAATGTGTTAGTTTAAGGTTCTGCCTGACAACCAAACGACTTGTGTGCATTTAATTTCACCTTGTTCTCAAGCTGCCATTCAATGTTGAGTAAATCATTTTAAAATGGTATTAATTATTCATTTGTTAATGAATCTGTTTGTAATGCTGTCAAACATTTCAGTTTGCATAGGTGCAGTAAGATTTTCTATTCCCACTGTATAAAAATACTGCTACTAGATAAAAGGAGAGGAAATGATTTAAATTTGATATCACTGAAATGTTTTGTAAGATACTGTTCTCATGGCAACATGGTTAATTAGTTCTACAGTTTTCTATCTGGGAATTTAAAATAAAAATACAAGGTATATTTTCGGCAAACAAAATGTCACAATGCAGGATAGCAGAGGTGGCAGATGCACGGTACCTGCAGAATTTTCTTTTTAAAGCCAGTATGTAATCCTCTTATCATGACCTATACCATACCCTTTTTACAGGCAAACTTTTTAATACCTCTTGAAATGAGGTTAACTGGATATCAACTTACTAAACAACCACACAGTGTATAGTGGCAAAGATGTTCCAGGCACCTTGAGGTTTCTGGGCTGCTGCCGCTGCTCCAGACTGTGTTTTCTGTGGAGTTCCCTCTGCCGTCGCCCATTGTACTCATCCTGGTTTTCGAGCTCTGTCTGGTGCTGCAGCCGCATGAGTTCAACACGCAGCTTCTGAAGCATCTGCAAATGCCTGCGCTCCAGGTCCTGGGTGGCTTCATCCTGCCGGATCATCAGGGCATGTTCCATTTCTTTCTGGATCCTCTTCTTGTTAAGCTCCTGGGACAAGAAGTTTGCTGATGACAATTTAATTTCACATGCTTCTTTAAGGTCATATATTTTAAAGCGTTGCAGTTTTTATACAGAAATGCAGATGACATACAACTCTAACACAACAACCAAAGGATAGCCACACTATATATTATATATATGGATTCATTTTACCTGTAGGTCAATCGTATATTAGATAAAAGTGCATTAACATTTTATTTCAGTGAAGGTGGTCTGTCTTCCACACAGCATACATCTGCTGCAAAACCTCACAAAACCTATTCTGAATTTTACCATAGTCAGTAGACAGATGCATTGTTGAATCTCTGTTTGAAAAAATGTTTCTAAAGTTCAAGATTGAAGATGCTTTATAGGTTGTGAATGAGCTATTTATTTGGCACACCAAAAATGTTACCATGTTAAATGGTTTCCAACTGATCAAGAATAGTTTGCACTTGTAACAATCCCAAATACAGTGGGTACGGAAAGTATTCAGACCCCCTTAAATTTTTCACTCTTTGTTATATTGCAGCCATATGCTAAAATCATTTAAGTTCATTTTTTCCCTCATTAATGTACACACAGCACCCCATATTGACAGAAAAACACAGAATTTTTGACATTTTTGCAGATTTATTAAAAAAGAAAAACTGAAATATCACATGGTCATAAGTATTCAGACCCTTTGCTGTGTATTTAGTAGAAGC
>NW_018128088.1:12957-50849 GCF_001952655.1 Monopterus albus | reverse complement strand
TTTTTGTAACCTTTGCCAGATCTGTGCCTTGCCACAATTCTGTCTCTGAGTTCTTCAGGCAGTTCCTTTGACCTCATGATTCTCATTTGCTCTGACATGCACTGTGAGCTGTAGGGTCTTAGACAGGTGTGTGGCTTTCCTAATCACGTCCCATCAGTATAATCAAACACAGCTGGACTCAAATGAAGGTGTAGAACCATCTCAGGGATGATCAGAAGAAATGGACAGCACCTAAGTTAAATATATGAGTGTCACAGCAAAGGGTCTGAATACTTATGACCATGTGATATTTCAGTTTTTCTTTTTTAATAAATCTGCAAAAATGTCAAACATTCTGTGTTTTTCTGTCAATATGGGGTGCTGTGTGTACATTAATGAGGAAAACAATGAACTTAAATGATTTTAGCATATGGCTGCAATATAACAAAGAGTGAAAAATTTAAGGGCGTCTGAATACTTTCCGTAAGTTCCCAGTGTGGGAGATTTGTTGTTTTATCTGTTTTATATCATAACACTGTAAATTCAACACACCTGGTATTTTTATATATGTAAATGATCCTGTATTAGGGCTCTGGCATTGATTTTGATATTTTATTGCATAAGAAATGAATTACCTCCCTCAGCTGCTCCTGTTCAAACTCATGCCTCCTGAGTAGACTGCGGCGTTTTAGGGCCCTGCAGCTCCGGTCATAGACCACCCTCTGTTGGGCCAGCAGATGAGCTTCCTCCTCAGCCTGAGAGCGCTGCATTGTTTCTTTGTGCCTGGAGAGACGCTCCTGCTTCTCCTCCTTGGATATGCAAGGGTCTTCGTTCATCTCCTTAACATGTGACAAACACAATAATAACAGAATGAATAGGGTTTATATGAGCTGAAGACAAATTGTTGTTAAAATTGTGTGAGAACTTGTGTTGGACATTTAAGAGATATTATATGTAAGTTCCAAAACTTTGCACTGTTTGTGTCCATTATATTTACTTCTTTGATCTTCTCTTTGCAAAGCCTGTACTCCTTTTTCTGGTCCTCTAGAAAAGAAGTCAGCTCTTTCTTTTGCCGAGCAACAATCTGTTGCTGGATCCTCCTCTCTTCTGCTGCAGCTGACTTTGTCTGTGACAAGACAAAACAATGATTCAAATTATCACCCAGAAGTGAATGAAGTCACTGAATTTCCAACTTATTCATAAATAACACCTGCTGCTGGGGCTGTACCTCTTTGTCTGTTTGAGCAGCCTGGCGCTTGGCCAGTCTTTCCAGCTCAATGTAAGTGTTGTTCGCTTGTGTTTCTAATTCCTTCTGCAGCCGGAGCCTATGCTCATCCATCTCGGCCTTTAGCCTGTTCTCCAGGGCGATCAGCTGCTTCTGGTGCTGCCGCCGCATGCGCTTATACCCAGACATCTGCTCCCGCAGCTCAAAGTCCTGCTCATGCTCCTGGATCTACCTGATGACCTATACAGAGGAACACCGGAAGTAAAAGACAGAGCAGGCAGAGAGAAACAACTGCCATGGTGGAGCCAGTAAGTCAGAGGCTAGAGCTTAAAACACACGGCATACAGTACAGAGGCAAAGAACAATGCTTCCAAAGAAAAGCAATCAGTTTGCACACAACTACAGCCACGATAACCCAAGAATTTAACAAGTGTTTACAGGTGATACTGAAGTCTCAACAGAGGCTCTGCTGTTTAATCCTATTCAGAAGTCTGAATAGAATAGTGTCTGAAAATATCAAGCAACATAAAATAACCAATCAATGAATCCAGGGTTTTTCTGTTATGCAAGTAACATCTATACATCCATATGTCAATGGGATGTCAAAACCAGTCAGTAAGATCACAATCCAAGAGAGAAGATGTGGAAATGCTCCTTTTACAATCTATGACAAAAATGAAATCTCTGTGGTATTAGACATCGGCCGGAGATTTACAAGGAGTATATATATAAATGTAGTGCTCACTTATGAAACCAGCGGCAGGGAGGGAAGCTGAGGATGGGAAAAAATGACATCCATTAACGGGATCTGGTTGCCATGACTACAGATGTACAGCTGAGAACACAGACACCCGCTCCATCCCCTCCTCACCCCCCGCCGCCAGCGCGCACACACGCATTAACGCGCGCACGCTCACACACACACGTATTTTTGATGCAAACGGTGGACAGAGGAAGCTGCGTACCAAAGATGCTGATTTGATGGTGTCAATGTGTTCACAGATCTTGCAGTCGAGAGACCGGCTCTTGTGAGAAGTAGGCCGCAGCTCTGGCCTGGTGTCCCTGTGCACAACCTCATCCCTCACGCAAGCATGGTCCTGCAGGGGGGGAGGAAAAGGAGGATATAGTGGGGCTGGGTGCTTCCCAGGCCCTCCGCACTCGCTGTTTCTGGTAGAGCTGCTATTACTGCCGAATCTCCCTGAATGCAACACACACCCAGCGTTAAATGCATCCTTCCCCTGCTTGTTCCGCCGCTACTGTCTGCAAGTCCTTCCTAAGAGAGAAAAGGGCATAGCCAAACAATTGCAAGCACCACCGAGAAGGCAGCTACTGGATGTAGTCGTTTTTTTCTGGCGTCCCCCTCTTCCCAAAGAGGAGGAACCAAATGGCTCCGGTGGATAAGGGTGAATTATGCAATGCCTACCATTGATAATCGGAGAAAGGTAGCAAAGGGATGTATTTTACTGCCACTCTTCTTTTCCATTTCAAAATGCAAGAAATGTTTGGGAGGGAAAATACTTTTCCTGTGTTCCCATGATCGTATGTGGTACCATATTTAAAAATATTTGAATCAGATAAGGCACATCCAAACATGGTTTTCCCTCGAATATGTCGCTTGATGATCCGTTTGTATTCCACTCGAATTTCTGTCCTACATTTACAGCGCATTTGGTCATGGTAGGTGGTTCTGGTTCCTTCTATTCATCTCTTTCCTCTGTCCCTCTTCTACACTCCCCCTTCCTTTAAAGAGACACTGCAATACTACAGGCACATCTCACCAAGCCTCAAGTTATCACACTCTATCAATACATATATTTTTTACAAATCATAAATGTCAATAATTACGTTCATTCATGTGGGAGATATGGGGAGATAAGATCCATACCACTCTAACTAACAAGTCCTGCTAACATCCAAGTAGCACTCAGATTAAAGTCAATTACAACAATCTTCTGTGGACTGTGGACATTACCTGTATTTTGCAGATGAAGCAGAGAAATTTGAGAACAATCACTGAAAGCATTGTAGCAACATCCTAAGAGCCACACAGAAACCATAGTCTTCTACTAACCAGTCACTGCAGGGTTAGTCGGGGATTGATCGAGGCCTGAGAAGTTCAATGTTAAATTTATGGTGTCTATATGCTTTCTTCCTGTTGATGGCTGTGAGGTGGATGCTGGATTTCTATTGGATTGCTATTTCCAACTTCTACATGAACATCAGTGATCGTTCTGCAGGAAAGGCCCTGACCCTATGAGCTGCACAGAGCCTCTGCTGGATATGTTAATGTATGTTACAGCGATGTTACATTTATCTTTGGTCAGAGATGGCTATAGGGTAACAGGTAACCTGCTTCTCTGACTATTTTCCTGTTTTTAAAAATACATGGACTCTGTTCTCTATTGGCACTTAGTCCAAATTGAATCACTGTTAGTTACTTCATTAGATTATTCTTGATTCTTGAAATATTCACATTTCATAGCCAACCACTGGTTGGATAACTGACACATTAAGTCAAGAAAACAGTAAGCCATAAGAACAATATATTTGTCTAAACAAAGTCTTCTGTGTTTTACAGTTTTGTTTCTATTTTCAAGGGTTATTGCATCAATCCATGTGATGTCATTTACTTGTAGAATAGACTCAGTGACTTGTTTATGTTGCCATATAACAGTCTATTCAAACACTAGATGTCACTATTCACTTTTGAGTGATTTGGCTTTCATCAGATCAGACCCGCAGCAGACTTTCACTCAGTGGCCTCTGCCTTTCACCACTGCATTTGCAAATAAAAGTGAAAGTGTAATTTTACTCTGTAACTGATAGTGAGTGCTAATTATATGGTCACTGAAATAAACTGTTGATGATGTTATACATGAATAAATAAACTCAAACTTAAATACTATAAACAAAACAGTTTTATAAAGAGGAAATAATTGACAAAATTTACAGTAAATCAGAAAATAGATGAACAAATAATACAGATTAAACTGATTCCTACTAATCTGCTAATATATAGATCATTAATGAAAGATGTTAAAGGAGCAAATTACATATTTTTTTCTTTACATGGCAGATATTGTTAGGCTGTAATGTTATATCTGTTCTGCAGAATCCTCTGGTTAGCTGATACATTTTTTTCTGTGCCATTCTCTTGGATAATTACTGTCAACTTGTAGTAGTGTCTGTGGTAGATCACAGTTCCCTTTTACATGAATGAGTTTGCATCAAAACCAAAAGCAAATGTGACACACGCTTTCAGAACACCATGTGGTTTTCCTCCGGGTAGTCCAGCTTCCTTCCACAGTCCAAAAACATGCAGGTTAGGTTAATGGCTGACTCTAATTTGCTCGTAGTTGTGAGCAGCCTGGCTCTAAGTGTCAGCCCTGTGAAAGACTGGCAGCTTGTCCAGGGTGTACCCCGCCTCTTGCCCAGTGTTGGTTAGCATTGGCTCCAGACACCCAGCCTGCCACCACCATCTCCTAGTTCCCCTGACCTTCTACAGGACAAGGGGGCGATCATGACATGGTACTGTACTAGTGACAGTGAATTACAACATTAATCAGTATCACTTGGCAGGAAAACAAGCTTGTTACAGTAAAATTTGACTTATAATGCTCTTAAAACTAGTTTATGTCAGTGCTACAAAGGCCTACACCTCATTGTAATTTCAAGTTCTGCCCACTGGTTTCACTTTTCACCATCCTGCGCCTGTTGGATCTGAACAGGTATGACAATCTCATTGGTCAGGTCGCCGATGGAGGTGCCAGAGACAGGAGCCTCAACAGACAGGACGCCATCAGACAGCGATGAACTGATGTGTTGCAAATCCACCCCCTGTGGCATCCTTGAACAAATGAAGACGTTTATCAACAACACACCAACTCAAGAAAACTAGAGTATGCACATCTTTCTGTTGACAGACCAATTTGCCTTCTGTTGCTGCAGAATACTGTACCTTATCATTTTGTTTTTACCGACCTCTTGTTGTACCTTCAGTATTTGTGCATGTCGTAGGTTTGCTTATACAATACAATGCAATGACATAAGATCACCCAGTGATGTAAAACATATTTATTTATCAAAATCCTTCATATTTCCAGAGACAACCTACTTATATTTCCGAGTGAAGCATCTTGAAACCAGTCCGTGCTTATCTTGCCTTTCTTCATGTTTCCCTAAATAGAAATTATTTTTAAAAACTGTGTACAATTTATAAATTACACAGCACAAATACAGTGCAGTACATTTGCAACTTGTCATCATATAGCTCATCTCTAATTTAGCTTGTGGTCAGTCAAAGAAGCATATACCTGATATTTGCAGGTAGCCCTCCTTGGTAGTGACTGTGATTTCCTCAGGTGAGAAGTGATTGACATTCAGGTTAATCTTCCAGCTGTCCTGTCCAGTTTGGATCTCTGACACTCCACCTGTCCGTTGTCTCAGACCCCTTTGGTTCAGTGTATCAGAGTGCTGGTCACTGAATAGCGGCAGAGGGGGTGTTTGTGTGAGCCCCGGCCAGGACAAAGATGCCAGTCTCCTCTTCGCCCAGTCAATCCATTCCAGATCAACAGGCTCCAGGAAAGGAGGGAGGCCAAAATCCTGCGCAAAGACGCGATTCGGCTGTGTCCAGTTTGGGAAGGGATCCCAATTCATGTCTCTGTGAAAAATGGGACGCTGTAATATTTTATTTGGTTCACCCATATCCAGGAAAATAAGTTCAAAAGGAAAGAAAGGGATGTTGAAACTGCAAAGCCTCCACCCTGACAAAATAAGTCTAGAATGATGACCTGGAGACTAAACAATAGGGCATCAGAATCTTTATTCTCCAGTGCAAACAGAAAGTGAGCAGGAGGTCTGAGGAAATGGCTGTTTTGGCATCTGTAATGCTCCACTCCAAACTTTATATAGCCAGCCAATCATTTTAACACTTGTCTGGCAGTGAGTGTGATCTAAGGGGCAACAGTGACTTGATATGTCATGAGCTGTAGTGTTACTCCTCCGTTGCCCTGGGACCTGGAGAGGATAATGCTAATCATTTGTATTTATACCTCTGGAGTGTCAGTGGCAAGTTGTTGTTGTTGAATGACTCTGGGAGCAACAAGCAGACAGTTTATTCAGCAGAGGCCTTTACAGTCTTGTCACATACTGGTGCTCTTTGTCCATAGAGTTCACAGCTTTGGGTCATGTGAGGGAACAACATGTACAGTGTATTCAAAGTCACATAGTAAACAACAGAGTTATTTCCAGTTTCCAAACCCAAGACTGAGACATTTCAGATATTTGCAAGTAGTTTGCAGTTCTGATAAACAGACATTTTGCCTCTCACAGGGCAGTCTATGACATTACTAATAATGCAGTGTTTGCAGATAGCAATTTGTTCTCATTGGTTTGATCAGCATGAACCAACAAACCTTCATCAACACAGTGTTTTTTCATTACAGTAAGCCTAAAGTTTTTAACACAGAATGCTGCACACTAACGGTAGGTGTAGTTACAACTGCTACACATGGTAAAAAGATAATCTATAAATAAATCAGTACCTTTTGCCATGTAAGATGTACTGTGTATTTACTATTTAGCTGTGCAGGGACCTTTGCTCATCCTTACCACATACAGTACTGTAGCCAGGGATCATGGCTGTGGTTTACAAAGTTTACAGGTAAAATGAGATATCTTTTTTGCATTATATAAGCACATATTTATGCATGTATCCATTTGAAACATTTTCCATTTCCACATGTGAAGTTGTGAACATACACAATATGACAATAAAGCAAGAAATGTGGTTACAAATCTTCAATTGTCACTGCTTCCTCTGAACGTGCAGCTTTTCTGAAATGTAAAAAAACAGCACAGAGAAAAATATTACATTTATCTCATAGCAAGAAACTATAATACATAGTCTGTCTGTCAAACACTCTTCATATTAGGCAAATGAATTCATTCATATTAGAAATGACATCTTAAAAATAAACAACAGAAGAAATTATACCGCACCTTTTCTGTTTTCTGGAGTAGAGTACAATTGCTGTTATAATTAGAGTTAGTGTTACAGCACCAATTAAGGAACCAGCCAAAATTCCTGCAAGATTACCTGAAATATGTTAAACAAAGATGTTTAAACCAGAATCAGGGCCATTTATTGAAATTAAAGCTACAGTATGTAACTTAGGGTAGTACTAACATGAAGCTACTAATCAAGCCACTCTGCTACGATCTGCATTGCTCCACCATGCTCTGCCCAGCTCTGCCCAGCTCTTCATTAGGAAATTATAATTGATGAGAATGCAACAAAATGCACTAAATAAGCAGAAATAACTGAACATCTCTGATTGACTAGAGAGGTTAACATCTCTGCACTGCTGCCAGTGCTGTTCACTGAGTCTGGGTCACAGGAGGCTACAACAGAACCTCTCCACATTAAGACATTAAGTTTTGGAGCATATTTCCACAACAAAAATAGTTGAAACACGTTACATACTGTAGCTTTAAATGGGTTTGACAGAATGTATTTATTTTATCTTAGATAGATTCAGAAAGGATTTTGAGAGGAGATACAACAAAGGTCCCTAACCAGAATCACACAGCTAAAATTGTAGCATAATTTCATAATTTATTCCTACTGGAAACCACGCAGCTTGTCTCTTCTCCAGACCATTGGCCATTCTTCTGGCATATGCGGTCTGCTGATCCTTTAAGAGCATAGCCGTCTTCACAGGAAAATCGCACCTTAGCTCCTTGCAAATAAGTGGTCCCCTCTTTCTTGCCATTGCTTGGTGGTGGAAGCCATCCACAGGATATCACTGTACAGTGTGACAGCAACTTACACTATGAAACCATGTAACTCTCATACGTACATAATAATCACTGGACATTTTTCATAATATACACACACCTGGCTGTAGATCATCAACCAGAGAGATGTGACTCTGGAAAGACACTCTGGTAGCATTTCCCATTATTGGACTTCGGCCTACCAAGATATCATATCTACAGTACAGAGGAAATAGTAAAATAATTTCCCTGACAACTGAATTCACCTGTATTTCCATAACATTCCATAAACCCAATATGTGATGACTTTTACTCCCTAATTTGATCAAGTTTTAAAAGCCCTGTAACCTACATTTCCCCTATGAGTATTTTCTGTTGATTGACTAATCAATTATTCCATTGCGCTCTACTTCCTAAAACACATAACTGTATGTAATCCTCTTATTTTTTTAAGTTATTTTTCCTTCATTATTACAATGAGTTATAACAAATGATAGATCTCGTACCTACAGAACTCAGAGCCCTCTCCAGAGCATATCTCAGATGCTTGATTGGCTAAGGGATCATCTGGACTCTCAGGGACAAAAAACACTGGAATAAAACTGTCCACATGTCCAGGAGCATGGTAATATGTGTCCAAAAGATATTCTGAGTCATATGTGAATAAGGCAGAGTCATTGGACACACCCCCTGTAACACAAAAATAAAGATACTGTTACACAACAGCTCACACCACTAAAAGTGTTGAAATATAATTAAAAATGCGACATCATTATCTGCTGAAATACGTATACCTGTTCTGTGCATGAAAAGACAACAAGTTGTTTTCCCATCATGAAATGTTAACATTAAGGGGCCATGACCCAAAAACAGGAAGCACTATAACAGTGTGGTGAAAGGACCTTCAGTGTGGTGACTGGTATTGTGTGTCAAAATTCAGTTTATTACTGTAGTTTTCTTTCTTTCTTTCTTTTTACCAGGACTTTACTATAGTGGTAAAGTTGATGGTAGCCTCAACTAAAGCTGATTTATTAACCTACAATCATTAGTTAGTCTACCATCTCTGGTTGTACAGGGTATAACACACAGGCTGAGATGAAAACGTCACATAAATTTAGAAAAGTAATCTGCAGTTTCACTTGTTTCTTACAGCTTGCCCCAAATCTAAACACCTCCTCTGGATTGCTATAGTTCTTCACAAGTTCTCCGTTGCTGAGGACAAGGTCGTCTCTGGCGTCACCATTCATCTTTCCCAACAGTCCGATCGTGGAGTTGTTAAACTCCTCCGGCAGGAGCACAGTGGTTGTCATGGTTCCTCCCCTCAGTCGCACTTCAACCCCAGCACCAGTGGGGAACATCACAGTTACATTTGTAGAGGTAGGGGAAAACACAAACACGCCTACAAAAGAGATGTGTTTAGAGCAACAGACATCATGTCATCAAGTTGAGACTTTGCTGTGAAAGCCCAAATGCATTTTCGGCTCCTGACAATAAGCAATGGGATGCTATGTGATACAAGGTATTCTGCCAAATTTCAAACTCTTTTGCTTATGTCACATTTCTGTGGTGGCTGAAGAAGTGTTCAGATCCTTTACTTTAGTAGAAGCAGCAGTACAACAGTGTATATACTCTTATTATAAGTAAAGTCCTGCATTTAAGATTTTAATGAAGAATGAGTAAAGAGAATGTACTTAAATTTTCAGAAGTACTCATGCAGAAAAATGGGCCCTGAGTACTTTATTAATACAGAAATATTCTAATTGATTCATTTACTACATGTGTAAACAGTATTTTACAGTTGTTGGTCAACATGAAGATAATTTTACCATCTTTACATACTGTTATTCCATATATCTAACCATAAAGTGTGAATAGTAGTGTTTGTAATGTAATATAACCCATATATAACCTATAATTATACATCTATTAAACACCTAAATGATGTAATATTACATTTTAATACAGCAGAGTAATTTTATCAAGAAATGCTTACGATTTGAAGTCATGTTTTCAGGGGTTTTAAGATGACAACAAAACCTTGTGTTAGGGCAGAACACTACTCTGCTGAGCTGTACTGCTGTCAGAAAACATTCAGATATCTGGTTTGCAAATAACTTTTTTGTTTTTGCAGTCACATGTTTTGTTGCTGTTTCTATTCTCTTTGCACTGTCTTGCCACAAATCCAGTGGTTGACCACAGAGAAGGAAAACAAATGTGCAGACTGTGTCCAAATTCATATTCACTCTAGAACAAATGGAAGGTATTTTACAGCATTTCATCAAGACTAGTAAAATCAGCACCTCAGGGGCAAGGTGAATCAGAGCCTCACCATGCAGGTCCATCCAGCTCTGCTCAGTAAAGGAGAGGGTTTTTTGATTCTGCAGCACTTCAAGGCCGTGGTGACCGCTCACCAGACGCACCTCAATAACATCAGAGGACGCTTCTTTCATGGCCACTGCTGATAACTTTGTTGCATTTATCATGGTTCCTAATAGGGAGAGAATCAGATCACTAGGGAAAGGCACTGTAGTAACAGTTCACGTGCAGCGTGTATTTGTTATCCTGTTTCATGGCAGTCCCTTCCCAGCTCGGTCCCTTCAGTAGCTCACCATTCACAGGCTCTGTTCTGCCTTGGATTGTCAGCTGTTTCTGCGCCGACATAACTAAAGTGTATTCCCCTTTGCCATTGAAGGAGTAGCTGACACCGTCAAATGTTATGAAGTGGGGATCTCCAAACACCACAGCTGCCATTACATACAAACATTAAGACTGAACTGTAAATAATAATCTTCAGAAATATACAAACTGCTCCGTTTGTAATGATCCACTTACCAGTGCTGGGGGGCTGGTAACGCCTGCAGTCACTGGAGCGCCGGTGTTTGAAGTAGTAGTGGCAGTTGTCTGACCACAGGCAGCAGTAGTAGAAGCTGAGGACATCATAGACCCAGTGGGACTGTCCAGGTATTCGAGGAGGTCTCTTGTAGGGAGGTGAGCCCCAGTCGTGTGCTCGGTCTGGAGTGCTACCCCCAATCGAGTCCGCTGTCAGGACCTGAACACCGGTGCTGTCATAACAACACTGTTGTCCTGCTGCATACCTAGGACTGTTGATAGATTTCCAAAACATTACAAACAGTTGTTGAGATATTTCATTCACCACCAAGGTAGTGGAGCAACTGCCACGCCTAGAGGCTGAAAACAGAGTACTAGTGTCTAGTAAAAAATTTACTGATGCTCAGTTAATCAATAATATTGATATAATTTACAACAGTGCAGTCATTTTATATTATTGTCAGGATGACGTGGTTGGGGCATATCATTAAAGTTTTAGGTAAGAATACAGATTTTTTTTAAAAGGCAACCGCAGGCCACATACAGCAGTATAAGGAAGAACATACTAAGACATTTCATTTTCATTGGCCTGTGTCCTAAACCTAACACTGTTTTTGGCAAAAATATTTATTAATTGTCACAAATCATGCATGAATAGTACATTTTTATTTTTTGGAATTAACAAAATGCTAACCTATTTCCCTGCATATGTTAATATTAAGGTAATTGAACAAAAACTACATCAAGCTCATAAAGATTGACAGATGTAAATATTGTATGAGCAAATGTGTTTTGCATGTGCTTTATAAATTAGGAGAGCAACTGTGAAATGGGTTTAGAAAATACTTTCTTCTTCTTTTTGCTCATTGAGGGACACTGCAGGATTTTTACTATCAGTATGTTGCAGATGCAGTGCTAACAAGGTAAAGACATTTGTAAAATAATGAATATAATATCACCCAATAGTGACAGCAAGCTATCTCTGAGTCAAGGGCTCACCTGGCCTGTATAGCCCTCACACAGTGAACAGTCCCTGGATGGTAGGTGCACACACTCCCTTTCTCTATATCACAGCCGTAGTCAGTCTGAGGACAGAGATAGGGTAAAGTGTTTGTGACCAGGCAGCAAGATGTGCACTTCACTGTGTTCATGTATAAATTGCAATTTAGATGACAAAGACAGATTCAGGTTTTTAAACAAACACTGAATCCTCATCAATACATTAAGCCACTAGATGCACACACTGACTTTTAACATTGTATTGCCAGTCACTTGCCACTGGAACACAGTAATGACTTGTCTAAACCTAACTGTAAATTTTTCAGATACAAAGCAATAAAACCTGTGCTGAAATGTGTTCAGCTTGCAAAGATTGCGTTCTTGTAAATACTATAATTAGAGACCACGTGTCCTTGACTTTGAACTGATAAGCAGTCAGCATCAGCAAAAGGCTACAGCCACTGACAACCCCCATAAACAATAAAGTAATTTTATCAAGCTCATAAAATAAACTCCCCATACTCTAATGACCTCTCTGCTCTGCTGAGACATCTTATATTGCAAGTATGTTTTACATTTATTTTTATATTGAGGACTGTTTTGTACTTTTTTGACTCATTGCCTTGTTTTTGTTTTGATTCTTTACACTATCGGCAAGAGTATCTGCTGAGATCAGCTAGCACAGGTTTTGTTTGACTGTAATTTGAACTACCTGATTGCTTTTATGTGCACAGGACACAAATTTCAAGTAGTGTAGCCACATCTAAATGCACTGCTCTTCATACTCACATGAAACCTCCCCGTGTCTGCTCTTGCTTGAGCCAGAGTACAGGGGCAGTCTATGATCTCACTGAGGAAGTTGGGCAGTTGGTTTTCCAGCTGGTCCCATGCTAAACATTTGTCCAGGGCCCAGACTGCTGAGTTGTGCCTGAACCTGTCCTCCAGATGCCACGCTAGAGCGTGATCCTCAGTCCATGCAGCTTGTACATTCCTAAATGTAACACATGACAAATGCAGCTGCCCACAGGAGATACAAGTATATAATGAATTTGGAGGCTTTATGTCATTCTCAGTATATCAGCATCATTATTTTGTTATATAAAGTGCTCGTACACACCACATGCCATCAGGGTAGGTGCTGGGGCTGACACGCACAGAGCCAAGCTCCCAGCTTGAAGAGCCGTTCTCTGCTGGCTGGGGCAAAAAGCTAAAGGAACCACTGTTGGGCTGACCCCTTGCAAGTGAGTACAAATACTTCCACTCACCCTGCCAGCTGTCTGAATAGGGCTCTCCTACAGAGAGATGTTTTATAAAATTACCCTATTAACAGAGTCATGTGACAGTGTATGTACATTGCAGTTGAACTCACCTGTCTCCCTGTATCCCCAGAGCTCTATATTGACCAACTCTGCTCTGACCAAAGAGGTGTTCCATGTCATCTCAAGAGTTCCTCCAACATTTGGTGTGCCATAATACTGCCATTTTGTCGCGTTGACGAGAATCGCCTTGAACTGAGAATCTAACTTGCCACTATGCACTGTATTTGAATCACATAAATCATGAGTGAACATTGTTTCATCACCAAATTATATATTATTAAAATTTATGAAAGTTATTGTACCTGAAAGCCAGGCTCCAACTCTGCTGAATGTAGTGCCATTATCTGAGGAGACGTGCAAAGGAACCCATCCTGTTTCATACAACAGTGGGGAGATACAATGGCCTCTGCTGCTTTCGTCCACATACCCCACAGTGCTGGTATTATTGTTAAACCTGCCATTTTAAAAGAAGTATCATCAAGTGTCTATACTGTACTTCAGCTGTAAAATTTCAATGCAGCACAAGTAGAACACCTTGGAAACTGTAGTTTGCAAAAAAGAAAATTTGGAAAAACCTAGTGTTTTTTTTTTTTCAATGTAAATATGTACTATCTGCTGAGACATGGCATAACCAATTAAATTAGAGCTATAATCTGAGCATCTTCAGGAGCATATAAACACTGAGATATAGAAGAAAGTCTGACCTGCATACAATCTGGGAACTCTTATTGAAACTTGCATCAAGGATAGTAACATCTGTCCCACCAAAAAAAGACCCAGAATACGGAAAGACTTCCACACAGTACTCTTTATAGTCTGTACAGCAGTTTTTTAGAGACCTACACGTTGGGTGGCATGAACAGGTGTCTAGTTTTGTCCCACAGTTTCCCTCACATGTATATCCTGTTGAAACAAGCAGAGAAAGGTCTTAGGTATTGAGTCTGGTTTTATTTTAAAATTAATACATCAAGAAGAAATTTATTTGGTCACTGACTTAAATTAGTATTTAATGAAACATACAAATACTGATACTGACTAACTGATAAAACTAACTTTTATTTTAAAATTAAAATGTTTTAATGAACATTTTAAATGATACTTTTTGTTATCCCATTTACTTCAGCTTGTCTTTATATAATGTTCCACCTCTCAGTTCAGTTAGCCTCTTCTTTAACATTTATGTTTTCTGGTTTGTGATTGCTTTAATTTAAAGAGTCTCTGTACAGTAGTACACACACATACACACTTCTGACTTTTTAAAACTTAGCTTTTTTGCAAATATACCAAAATACTAAATATCTTGCAGCTGTATAATAAGCCATCTGTACTCTTAGATATGATGCTGATCATTTCATCTAAGACAGTACACCATGTCAGCTATGAACCACAGTGTATGTAAAATTTAACAATTTAGAAATGTGTGGTTGCTCACCTAAACTACTGTGGATGCATGAAACCAGAAGCACAAAACTTAGCGTTGTGAAGTTTTCCATTGCGACAGAGTAAAGTTGTCAGCCAGAGTTTGTGCTCTGGCTGCTTGTATAGTCTCATTCCAGGTACTCACTAGCTTGATAAACCCAGGACCTTTGATCGAGGGGGTTGCCAAACATCTCTTTAATAATCAACCACAGGTCAACTGTCACCTTTGTCCATCTCCCATTGAAAAACCAATTAAATTACAAGATTTATTATCATTTTAGATTGTATATTAGAGCTTAAGAAACTTATATTATATTTAGATATTATTTCTTAACAAAAATACAACTTACCAAGATGCAATTATGGAGATGCTAGCTAAATCAAACAAGCTTCATGTGCAGAGAATATTTGTCTTGACAAATAAGATTTATTTACAATATTGAGATATATATAATATGCATTTAATTTAACATTAAGATATTCTATCACAACACTGTCTTTACACTGAGATGGTCAGCCTGTTAGCATACTGAAACGTACACATTTACATGTGTGTCACGCTTCAAAGAAATAGGTTTTTGAAGAAGTCACAGAAACAAATAATCATAAAGGTATTAGTAAAGCCATTCCTACTATGGTGTCAGCTAATACTGTATATCTGACAAATTTTTGATACTCCAGAAAGGAACGAAAATGATGAACATGCTATCATCTGTTAAAACAAGGTTTTTAGACAGAAAAAACAGGGTGATTTATTAGAGTATACAGTAGTAGAGCATACAGTAATGATGTACACAACATTACTCATGGTGTAACCGGTCACTTGTATTAACGGTACAATAATGTGGAACTGATGACAATAGTCAAAATATTGCACAACATAATACAGTTCACAATAACACCAGCAACAGTGAAGCACCACAGATACAAAGATATCAATGATAAGTCCTCTGCCCCACTACATGCTGGTAGGCCTGACACAACTGCTGCCAGTGCTTCATGATGATGAGGTTCTTTGACACATGTGCACTGTGTGGCTCAGATAGCCGGTTTAGCTGCAGTTTGGCGGAGCCTGTGCACATGGCTACAATGCTTTTTATACCCCCGCTATTGCCGGACCTGCTCTGACCTGCAGCTAAGCTAAGTGACAGAGCAACAGGCCCATACAGTTTTCTTTTGGTGTAGATATTTGTGTCGTCCAGCAGAGTGTGCTATGGATTAAGCTCCTTCACAATGTAATGCTGCAAAATGCTCCCTTCAGTGATGCCGTCATTGAGGCAGCACTGAGAGGGATTCTGTTGTGCAGAGAAAAGACTCAATAAGGGGCGAATGGCGACGTAGTAGTTAGCACTGCCACCTCACAACAAGAAGGTCTGGGTTCATACCTCACACTCGATCAGGGCCTCTCTATGTAGAGTTTGCATGAACTGATTTCAAACACACAGATGCTTTGCACATGAAGTTGTTGTCCATCGTTGTTTTAATATAAAGGTACAGCAAGGGTGAGCTATTATAAACACCATTACATTCATTACAACACACCTCATATTTTTCTATTTCTATTTCTAGATACCATTTCAGATATGTTTAATGTAAATACATACAGTATATAAAGGATGTTTTATGTCCATCAATCTGAGCTGGAATTATTTTGTTCACATTTGACTGAAACTCCAAATATTAGGAACGAACAGCGCCACTAATATTCTGGCTAGGTTTTGCTTTGAGCATGTTTTCTGCTCACAACTAAAGGTATTGGCAGTACTGTACTTGTGTAATAATAGCATATACTTCACTGGAAAACACTGTCATAGAGATGCTAAAAGTAAAAACCAGCTGACATGAAACAAGTTATTGGCAACAGCCATGGAGTAGGATAAGAGAGCATGGCTGTTGAGTCGAGTCTGAGGCTGAGAAGAGCAACATCTCCCCACCGACATCCTCTGCATCATCATCTCGACTTAGTTCTTGTCGACTCCTAAAACAAAATATAAGAGCTTGGTGAACTGTATATACCCTGAATAATAACTTTACATGGTTTTAACACGATCCATGAACTCACACTGAGCACCATCAAATGACCATTCTTGGCCCTGTAGACCATAGACTCTTGACCGCTCTTGAAGTCCACGAACCCCTCTCGACCGGGCTGGATGTCAAATCGCACACTGCACATAACAAGAGTTTTATATTGAATTAGTAACACTTGTGATTTTTGCCATTTAGATTCTAGTTTTAAATTCAATTATTGTTACATACAATCCAGATTATCTACCTGCCCTGGACCACTTTGATGCAGTTCTGCTTGTTTGCAATAACACTGAGCTTGGTCAAGGCCTCAAACAGGTAGTCACACTGTAGAACCAGATCCCCCTGAGAGAACAAAGGCCATTAGTCCGATTCAGAAGTCATATGCACTGACTAATTTCTAAATCAGAACAAACCAGTGTATCTGACATATGGAGTGTGTCATCATGATGTCATCAGCTTTTAAAGTAAGGTAGACAAAACATTTAAAATACTGGCGCTGTTCTATTGTGGACACCAGTCTGTTCCTAGCTCCACTACACCTTTCGCTTGATGTCATCACATGTAACATGAAGGATCAGGAAGCTGTCACTCAGGTTGCTGACTGACACACCTATGAAAGAAGAGTCACTTTAAAATTTGAAATGTGTGGGTTTCAACAAGTTTTAAATGTATGTAAAGCTTTCCCTAGAAATAATGATTCTTATTTTGTTATAATTGTCTCACTCATTACCTTTCAGAGAGCTGTAATTTATCTGCTGCTTGATCTTGGCCTCCTGAACCAGGTAGGCAGTTTTCTGCGTGAAGATAAGCTGCCGGAGACGAGGCCTGAACCCGTTCCTGTCATACTTCACCACTGGCACACTGTACTGTGGGCAGGAGATACACAAGGTCAGAGTGCATATAAGGGATATTAATGTACAGGAGGCGTAAATTCCAATGTTAATTTACCTTGATGAGCTCATGTTGAATTAGCTGTAGTACTTTGATGTTTATGTCTTCTACGTCTTTATAAAAGTACAGAGACCACAGACAATTAATGAGAAAAGATTTCACACAGAATGGATACAGTAATACATAATTATTCTGTTTTATCATTTGTAATTATGCAGTACTGTACTTGTGAATGCAGTATCACAAAAGAAAAAAGGTTGAACACAATATTCCTGTCAGTACACTCAGCCACAAGGACACAGGTCTGCAGTCTTACCTATCCTGGTGTCCAGGAACGGACTGCACACACTCGATGGGTAGTTTTCTTTTTTTCCCTTGAACATGGAGCTTGTTTGTACTTTTAACTGAAGCTGAAAACAGGGACAAAAATAAAACAGTATGATCTTAAATGTAGATTGAAAATGTTGTGAGTGCACAAAACGTGGTTTTAGTGTGCCTAAAAAAATCAGCTGATAACACCTGTGCTTTCCTCTGTGGGCTGATTTCCCGAACATACTTCCGTACCATATGGCGAATGTAGAGCTTCTTCAGGAGTTGGGATGTCTACAGAAAATATAGTCTAAGTGAGGTGTTTGATTTGATTCCTTCACAGAATGCAGCCATTACTAAACTTGCCACTGTGTCTGCTCATGCAGTTTGTGAAAAGAATAAAATGTGTCTCCCACCTCCTGCAGTACAGGTGGAGCAGTGGGCCACAAGTCTTTCTCCAGGACCGTTTTGGGAAGGTTCTCCTTCAGGCGTGTGAGGTAGTTCTGCCTCACATATGCCAGGTACTCGCTGTTATCGACACAGGTTGGCTGATTTCTGGTCATGAAACCTTTAATGAACCTAGAACAAATCAACAGGTAACCACACAACACAGACTCTATTAGACTGTTTGGTTGTTATCCTACAGCCATCATTCTCATCTCTTTAAACCTCAAAATAGATGTCATTGTTTTAACTTACTTCTTGATGGCCTTGACAGCCCATTCCCTCTTTTCTCGCTCCTTCCTTGCCATCAGACCCCTCCAGCAGTTCTCAATCATAGTGGCTGTTTAAATAGAACAATGTAACAAAAATATCAACTTAAAATGTTTGTTATATGGGAATTTTAATATTTTTTTCAAGGAACATATTTCAGTTTGTGCTTATAAACCAATGTGTTGCCTACTAATCACTCACCAGCCTGTTTCTGTTTCAGGAAGTCTCCTTTCACCCTATAGCCTTTGTATTTGGATTGAATCCTTGTTGCTGCAGCCAAAACATCCAATAATTGTTCTTTAGGAAGTGTGTGACATTTACTGTATCACTTTACTGAGTTTATAGAGTGTTGTCTCACCTAATTTATGTTTGCAGACCTGAAAGGCATCTTCTGTTGCAAACAGAGTTCTAGGGTGGCGGATGAAAATTTTTGTCCTTGTGATAGAAAGACGAATAGTGAGACAACAATCTTGTATTTCTTTCCAGGCGAAGCAGCACCCAGCTTATACTCTCTGACATGTATCTGGTTACATCTGCTTACCTGCCCATCTTGTACTCTTCAGGTTTATAGCCCAAGTGTTTGATCAGGCACCGCACACCTTCTACTGCCGTGCCTTTCCAGTTAGGCCAGGTGTCTGGACACAGAGGCTTATACCTGTCAACAGACCAATACACAGATAAATACAGTGATAATAGTTGGTAACAACAGCAGCAGCAGTGTAGGACACCTTGACAAAAATTAGACCAATCCAAATATCTTCTGAAAAAAAAATCAACTAATGTAATTTGTTTTTTTTTTTGGTTGAAAACAACAACAATGAAATTGTCTCTGTGTTTGGATACCTCTGGAGGAATATTTCATATTTGCGGCGGTAAGCAAACCCAGCACGCCTGACCCTCAGGTGCTCCATCAGCCCAAGGTACTTCACCTGATGTCTCACCAACACATCATCAAAGTGTCCTGCAGGAGACACCACAGTGCTAAGAGCTCATGGGCCAAAAGCACCTGGTCTAACTTCATGTGCTAGATGAGCGTAGGCTGAACATACAGTGTAAGTATCAGTTTGATGAGGGCAGTTATGATGGAGGCACTAATGTTTCTGTAGAAGTGTAGGTTTGGGGCAGTTAGAAAACAAGGCCTCACCTGGCTGCTTGGCTTCATTGGGTTTAATGCAGCGGACATACCAGGGCTCTTTGGACATCAACATCTCAGTCAAGCCTGCAAGACTGCTCTTAAACTGAGTCACCACCTGAGGAGTCACGGGAAAATGGGAAATGAGTGTTGATACAATGCTTTATGTACATTTTCTACCATATGAAATCACTCTACATCATCATCTGAGTCATTTCTTACAGTTTCAGGTCTCTTCTTGCTGTCTGGTTCAGTAGCAGGAAAACAGAGCTGGATAATGGGATTTTTGGACTGTCGCATAACCTTTGGAAAAACAGGTCAAATGTATTAGCACCCATCACAGTAGTCACTGAATTTGTTTACCTTCATGTGTATATCAAGTCTATATATATAGATCCATGATTTCTGTATGTGACGGGCACTGTATAAAATAATTAATTACATTATTTGCAGTGATTTTGTAATTTTAGTGTTCAGCCTAATTTAAATTACCTCTTTCCCATTCCGATACAAGAGATCATTGTTTTTGTCCAAGAATCCTGTGAGTTTGCAAACCAAAGAATAACTTTAGCGTAATTTACATAAATAAATCCATCATTATTTGACATACAAACCATATTTAAAACAAAAACATCCTCACAAATTTTTATTGGACATAGAGCAAACAAAGTCTTCAAATTATTTCTCACCAACTACACAGTATGTAACCTCTCCAGCATAGTGCAGCAGGCGGAAATCTCCTCTTTCCAGTGTTTTTCTTGTCTTTTGGTCAGTAAGTTTATGTCTGTGGGAAGGGAAACGTTAATGAAGTGTGTGCTGAAGTGACTCACAGGTCTGACTGCTGTGTTTGTGACACAGCGGACACTTTATGTAAATCATATGATTTGAACTCACGTGACAAAATGAGGATGGCGACCAATCTTTTCCTCCATCTTTTCCAGGAAGGTTAGATCTGTGGCCTCTCCGGGCCGTAAACATTCCTCATCCTGTGTGAGAGGATAAACATGAAGGATTTACTTACGTATTAGTTTTGTTACAGAGTATTGCTTGTCTTTCTGTAGGACTATCGTTCAGTCATCTTCACCAGTAGTGAGATGATTCCTCTGTATTTCTCCTCCACAAGGTTACAGATGATCTTGTTGTTAAAATATGGCACTGGTTCCCACTGTGCACAAAAGATCAAGAAAGACAGTAGTGGATTATGTTGGTGGTTACACATTAGTAGTGCTATGGGCCACAAATGTCAAGCAGATAGGAGGAATAATAATGGTTTTACTTCAATCCCTTCCATTTTGTACTCCTCCTGCTCTGATTTGAGGGTCAGCTCGATGAAAAGCTGCTGCAGCTTCTCGTTGCAGTAGTTGATGCAGAATTGCTCAAAACTAAAATAAATCACATGCAATGTCAGTATCGAATTTTATGTTTAGTGCTATTGAGGCTGGCAAATCAATGCATAACCTCTCACCTGTTCACACTGAAAACCTCAAACCCATAGATGTCAAGCAGACCAATCACTGTCTTTCTGGAAGGATCCTGCAGATAATTTACACAAATCATATTTTCTGGTTTTTAATTGCACATGGAAAATCTGCTATAGATTAGATAGGGAATAGTCTTATATAGCCAGATCTACCTGGAAAAATTAAAGCTCATATCCTGTTACTGCTTTTAACCAAAGACCATTAGTCTAAAGGAGGGAAAAAATGCTGTATGTGCTGTTTCAGACTCACAGCTAATCGAATGGCTGCCTCAGGCTTGGTAAAATTTCATTATACCAATCTTCTCTCCATTTCCCTGAGATTAATGAAATGTTTCCAGCCAGGTAAGATCAGAAGGAGACTAGATTGTTTAATTTACTCACCTTGTTAGCTAAAGATTCATTGATTTTGTTGACCAGCCAGTTGAATGTGCGACCATAGATGGCTTTGGCAAGGGCATCCCTGGCATACATTGCATGGTCCACAGAGAACGGACTGAACAACTATAGCACCAGAATAAGGTGGATAATTAAAATGGACACTACAAACAAGTTAAATATATTTTAGACTTTACATTCAATATAAAGTCACCTCCTCTGTTTTGGCTTCAATCTTCCTGTGGGTTAAGCCATGTTGTAGCACCTGTGCAGGAATCCCCAGCAACTGCGCAGCAAAACCAGACATGTAACAACAAATCTCCTCCTGGCCTTTATCAGAAAGTTGCACAGAAAGAGACAGACGGTTTAAACTGTCTGCAGTTTGTTTTAGTCTTACCGTTGACACCCACTGCATCTCCTGGTTGTTGCTGAGAGTGGCATATCCTTGAACATCTGCTTCAAACTTGATATTTCCCATGTGGAGCACACTAGCAATAATTCCAAACAGGTGCTGCGTCACACCAAGAGAGAAAAATTGCTTATTAATCTCCGGAAAAAAGTATCATGCTTTAGTTTTAAATAAAGTTTTGTTCTGCTTCAGTGGATTGCAAGGTTTGCTGTCCAACCTCACCTCAGTGTCACACTGACTGAACTCTATGACAGAGAGGGCTTTCTGCACCGTCTTCCAATCACTTTTATCATTAATAGAACTAACTTTGGCACAACACCCCTAGAGGGGACAGGGAATAAAAAGGTTTAAGTCAAGTGATAGTTATTGAACCAGATAATTTCAATGTTTTTTCCCCACTGACCTGCACCAGGTAACTGTAGTGCTGGCAGTTCCTCTCTAGGCCAAGCCAACGGAGAAGCTCTTCCTCTCCTCCCTCCACCAGCTGGTAGAAAATATGGAAGTTTCTTTCTCCACGGTTCTGGTGGACCACACGGGACTTCTCCAGCAGGTAACTGAGGATGTGACCACCAACTGCACCACCCTGATGGAGAAAGGTCATTCTTAAACCCTAGTCAGTGCTTAGTATAAACCTTGGGGCCATTGTACTGCTGTGTTATAGTATCTTGACACTGTCATTTGTACGGTAATATAACATGATGAACATATTTCAGTCCACCTGGTGGTCGAATTGGATGTCCATATATTTCCCAAAGCGGCTTGAGTTGTCATTCTTCAAAGTTTTGGCATTTCCGAAAGCCTGGCAGATTTTAAACAAAAAAGACAATGAAACCATGTTTTTCTCTAAGAATGACACAGCAGAAGCTTTGGCACATGGCCATGTCACTGACCTCAAGCACAGGATTGGAGAGAAGCAGCCTGTCTCGAACATTGTTCAGAAGTCTGGTACTTCGACAGCTGACAGCATAGAATTGCAGGATTTTTTTGGAGGCCTCTGTCTTGCCGGATCCACTCTCCCCTGAGATCAGGATGAAGTGGTTGTTGAACTCAGACAGCATGGTGCGGAAGACATTGTCTGCCAGTGCATAGCTGAAAAAGCAGTGGTAGGTTAAACTGAGCAACAATTTAACATTCAGGCTGATTTTGCATAGAGTTTTTAGATATCAGACAACTTGTGTCCACAACTTTGTCCTGAATACATTGTAGCTTTCAATACTCTTAATTTTAAGATGATGTTTTATCCAATAGCTTTATCCTTATCCCTAACACAGCACAGAGTTATTACAGGTATATCGTCATAAACCAGTAATGGTTTGACTTGGAATTAGTGGCTCACCAAAGTTATTACAGTTCATCCTTAGGGGGATACGCATGTCTGAACTAAATTAAATGGCAACCCACTCAATACTTGTCAAGACATTTCACTTAAAACTAAAAATAGTAACCAACTGGGGGCACTAGAATAAAGGCCATGGTCTGGGGACCATTAATACATCAAGACAAATTTTGGAGGCTATCCATCCAATTGTTATTGAGATATTCCAACATGAACCTAAGTGGTAGACTGGCCAGCTAACATAGCCATTCATAGAGTTATTCTGTACTGTGGCAAAACAATAATAATAAATATTAATCTTATTTGAGAACTAATCACATAAAAAAGCCCCACTCATAGAACCCACTTTAACCCACATATGAGGAGGCAGCTCAAAAAAGTTAACTCCCATGTACGTATCCATTTGCTCCTGGCTGTAGATGTTTAGGTCTTTATACGGGTTGACTGACACCACGAGGGTTCCAATATAGGTCTGCAGAGAAGGACAGAGAAAGGAAGTTAAAGTCTGATGCTCTTGCACATTTGATAATAAATAACATTGCCTTTTCGCAAAAGCTACATGACATTTAAAAAGGCATCCAGCAGTGTGGTGTGTAAGCATCATTCCACTGATAAGTAATTTTCTTCCTCTTATCGAAAGCAATAAGTTTGGTTAATCACTTGTCATGACCTCTCAGACAGTGGTGACCTTTAGATTGCTCACTCTGCAAATGAAATAACAGGAGCTGCTGTTTCAGCAAGACAAAGCACCAGATTCAGCAAAAAGCAACACAGCATTAGGGCCTTGTTGGGTTGAAGGTGGAGGGCGTGAAGTTTAATTACAACAAGAGAGAATGAGTGCAAGGTTATCCTAAATGATATCACAAGGAAACACTCACATAAATGAGATTCTCATAAAACCGTTTCCTCAGGTTGTCCAGGAAGGCACTCTCACTTGTGTAGGCGTCCAGGAGAACAAAATCTTGGATCCCCACACGATCTCGGGTTGTCAGAGAGGCCTCCATGTTCCTCAGGATCCGGTTGCACCGCTCCTCCAGGCTCTGTGCCCAAGCAGGAACACATTAGTGCAAAGTAATTCGCTGACAAAGCTGCTTGTGCACTTTATGCAAGTTTTAAAATCTATTAATTTCTCCAACAAAATCTACAAAGGTGGTACTTTTGGCTTAGATCTGGCCAGACCTAAATATCCCATCCTTTTCTGATGTATTTGTTTTCTTCAAATGCTATCTGTCGTTACTGTGGTTGTCATTCAAGAATCTATACAGACATGATCTCTCAGTTATGGAGAACCTAGGATATAAAATTCATTTCCTGCCTGTTTGTCCTTATATTTATGCCTTCCAGTCAGAGCTGTTAATGGCCATGGCTACATCCTATATTCTCATGACAACTCTAAATTCAGCCACCACTATCTAATCAGCTTCAGTGTTTTTAAAAGAGCCATCAGTCATGTTCATAAAGTCCAAGTGTAACATGATTCAGCAATAACTTACACAAATATGACCTTAACCAAGTAAAATACAGAGTAAGTGCATCCATTATAATATGCAAAAACACAGGATAAGTTCTGCTCCTTAAAATGTAACTGAATAAGTATCAGGTAAAATAAGCAGTTACAACAATGCACTTTAATTGTGGTGCTATGAAATTCAGTACAGTAATAAGCATCATTAGTTTGGTTCTCATTGCTGCCAAGTTGACCTGTCACCAGTTTGGAGTAACTGACACTCACAGATTGTACTCCAGCAAAACAAGCGCTGCTCTACTGACACAGCAAAATGTCCCAATAACGTATGTCCTGAAACTCACATGGGATCATTTAAATGTTCCACAGGTAAAAAGATGCAAAGTGTTACCTACCCTGAAGGACCCTGATATGTGTCTCAATACCTGAGCATCTGGTTTTATTTAAGGGAAAAGGCAGTAGTATGACAGGAAACAGAAAACTGATAGATTGCAGTCTCAGCTTCCTTCAATAGGAAACCATTAATAATGTAATGATTCCACAACAAAGGATGCAAATGTCAAATGTCTGTTTGTTTTTGTACAGATAAATTAGATATTCCCTGAACACAATAAGTTTGTGTAAAGGTCTTTAATTACTTTCATAATTTACTGAATAAGATTTCTTTTTTCAAACTCTTTATTTGTATATCAAATAATGTTTTGACTTTCACCTTTTTGTCTTCCTCATCAAATTATTTGTATTATTATTAAATTATTATTTTATAATTCAGAGGTGTTTTTATAGTTTTGTCCTCACAAGCTACATACATGAAAGGGTCAGAATATTAGGAACACTTCTAAATATAATGTAGTCCAATACAATGCCACCTTTAACTACAGTCTCAATAATAAAGATATAATAGAATTTATACATTTATGACAACTTCACTAAAAACTGAAACTTTGAGCTTCATAAACACAGATGTTGAGGTAGAAGTGTTGCATTAAAGTACATGCAATTGTACAGGTGTTCCTAATAACATGGCCCATGAGTGTAGATTTGACACTCATTGCATTTTATAACATAAGAGACATTCATTTTAGAAAACTCATAATTAAATAAGACTCTCTATATAGTATGTACAGTGGGCCAAAAAAGAACAAAATAAAAGAGAACTGCTTGTTTGTCCACAGGTGAGAAAACACCAACAAATGGTAGCCATTCTTTAACTTTAGAAATCAAATTAAAACGTGCTTCTTAAGAACTGACGTGCATTATTTACTGGCTTAAGATGATATGAACCCCCATGTTGATACTGTATCTAATTTCTCAGCCAAACTTAAAATGTTGATTTGTTGATGGCGTGGGAATTTCATCAACACTGACTATGTGTAAAACAGCTGCATGACTTGCCAACTGTTCTTTTAGTAACTGAGTTTGGTTGATAAGAGTCTACAATGAAATGTAAAGTTGCCAGGGCTCTCTCAGACACTCTGCCCTGTTGTTGGCACTCTGTGTGTGAGCAGCTTATTGGTTGGGCACTGGTTGAAAGGCAGAGAGTTTTTGCCATTCAAGGAACATGTGACATCTGGTGAACACACACTGTGCTGTAAGAGGGTGGACAATTTTGCCAAAGCAAAGAGCTGCAAAACAAGAGGTGGCTTTTATTGACAACACTTTCATTTGATGCAAATTGGACAGTGGAGAAACAAAGATATGAACATACATGAACAAAATGCTGTTAGCACACAAAAATCTGAAATGAGCAACTACAGTAAAAAAAAAAAAATGTTGTTGTCAGGTTATAGCAAAACAGGAAAGTCTATCTGACCCCTAGACCATCACCCAAGAGGGTGCTCGGTTGTCTCTGTCTGACCAGTATGGAGCAGGATCCCGTTACCCAGCCACAAAGTGGCATTTAGGCTGCTGAAAGAGATAGCACTCCTCCAGGGCCACTGACCAACACCACCCAGGACAACACACATTTAGGGGGCTCCAGGTGTCTGGAGAAACCTGACTGTCAACAGGTCTCCATCACACTAGTCAAGTAGATTACCTCCTCTGTTTCATACTAGCAAATATACTGTGAACTGACTAATCTGTTTGCCAAAAATGTTGAATTTCTGAATGGTAAAGCATAAATAATATTTTTATTCTGCACAGTAAAGTCAAGTTTTTATTTAGAGCAGCATTATTTCTTTATCGGCCACTTGGGGGCAGTGAAACACACTGAAAACACAACAGTCACATTATCACAATAGAAACTTGTTGTAAACCAGTTCCACATCCACCATACACCAAGCAACATTATCATTCATTTGGAACACCTCGCTATTCCAGTCTCCTATTAGCTCTGTTATGAGGGCACTTTAATGGCTTAACACTTAGCTACTGTAGTTCACCAGCTAGATCAGTAACTTTTTCTGATTTTGGTGCTGAGCAGTAGTGTGCAATGGGTTGACCAGAGGTATTTCACTTAAAACATCAAAGGGGTGAGAGTAGTAGGTCATAAAATCAAAACAGTGAGAAGAAAGAAGCAAAAATGTACTGTGGAGCTCATGGTTACTGCAGGGTCAGGTGATTATTATCTGTGATTAATGAGTACAAATGATAATGAATACAAGTGGCACCTTTAACCATTACACATAGTAATTTGATTCATTGCTAATATAAAAATACTGATGAGTGCAGCTTCAAAGCCAGTACTTAATATGAATGGGATGAGAAACAAACAGGAATTTTCACCTGTATAGTCAATTTTTCTACAACTAAAAAAATGAATGAATGAATTTGAAAGATGCCACAATCACATAAATGAACTTACAAATATTGGCTATAATCACAATTACACAGCCAAGATACACAAGCCATGTCAATATAATTACCTCCTGAACTTCCAAAGCCATGTGCATCATGGTTGAATCACTCTGGAGAGATGAACCAGATATATCCATATTAGTTTGAACTTCAGTCCTCAGGTATACAACTCAGACACAGGTTTACTTGAGGAGGGCCAATGCCATTGTGGAGCCTCTTTAGTCAGCACAAATATTTAACCAATAATCTACTGTCACCACTCTCTCATCTGCTGCTCAGCTTTGCTAGGTGCAGCCCCAGCTTGGCCTGAGAAAGAAATGCTGAAGAAGAAGAGGAGGGGGAGGAGGAGGAGAAGGGTGGCACTGCTGCTTCCTGTGTGCCTGGCTTCTCTGCATTGTAGGCAGTGAAGCAGTAATGAGCTACCTGGCTCTGGAAACACTGTACTGGTTAAACATTCATGCAGCCCAGGCAGCAAACATCCATCCTGCGCTGAGTGTTGATCAGCTACACTATGTGTTTAAGGAAGCTTGTGTGTATATGTGTGTGCGCGCGTCTGTAATACAAGGATGTAGTAACTCTATCCTCTCACCCTCCTCCCCACAAAATTACAGCAAAGGTATTGGATTACTGATCTTTGATTAGGCAAGTGCATTTCAAACTAATTACTAACTGCTCATTAGAGCCACAACAAACAGACCTGCTGTTAATTTGTGGTGAAACTATTGCAAACTGTGTGATGCCCTCTATCAAAATCACAAATTCATTTTAGACTTTGATGCCATCTTTAGTTCAGTGAAGCTTTCAAATGAAACCTTTTACATTAAAATTCAGGTGATTATGCTGCGACATGACAGGTGAGTATAATCTGATTTTATACCAACTACTTTAAGAAAACAGAGCAATTTCCAAAAAAATCTCTCTTTTTTGTGCATTTTAAGCATTTTAATTGTAAAGGTGTGACATAGGAAATGACAGAAAATGAGGGGTGACAGAAACAATGAAGATAGAGCTCAATTTTTTTTATACATTATGCTATTTTAAAATTGATATCAAAGTCTAATATAGCATCCTGGCGCTTTTTTCCTCATCTTTTTCTCATGGTTCAGTTGCGACCAGCCTGTTGGCAGCAAAATGTTCCCCTCTTGTTTGGCCTGTTTAAAATTTAACGCTGGGCTTCCTGTAAGCATCAGCAAAGGCATCTTATATTACTGCCTGAAGATCAGCCAAAACACGCAGTAACATATGAGAACATCATGGAAAAAATCATCATTAACATAATGCAATCCATTCTTTAAAGAAGACCAGAATAAACTCTGAATAATCACCCATATTCACACACATACCATGTTCACAAAAAGCTAAGCGGTTGTCATTATGTCTTACTGAGTTACAGTGCAACTGCTCAAAGACCAGTTCATTTAGGATCATGCTGAGTATTAGCACTTGATTCCTGATGATATTTCCACATATCAGCAAAATCTTGACTCCTCCAAATCAATCCTCTGTATGTAAAGTGTTAGATATGGAAGGTTTTTTCTACAACTGTCACACAAAGCAACTTTGGTTACTAACACAGCTCTCCATAGAATATCTGTGCCTAAATAAAATGCAGTATAATATGGTAAAATACAGTTTAGGATCATTTATATAATTTTCTTCATAAAAAAAAAGACTTAAGAAAACTACAAACCTGAGCACTGCTTGCAGTTTACTCTGTATTTTACAGTATAAACACAATTTTATCAATTCCCAGAAAACTACTGAGGTTAGATATCCTGCCATAATATTAACATAAAAATGGTTCCTATAGCATCTCCTTCACTTTTGCATTTCTTTAATGTACATCCTTACACCTTTACATGAGTAATAATACAGTACATCAGCAATATTACAGTGAGAGCTCACACACAAAAAACTTAAGAGCTCAACATCTGATATGAGGTAAATAATATGACCTATTGTAATCTTGTTTCTAAGGAGTGAAGGACAGGTTGCATCACAATGTGTCCTTGATCTAGTACTTGTCCAAATAAATATTCACAGGCTCATTGAGTCCCAAACAACTAAACTTTCAGCTAATCCTTTATTCATGTGAGCAAACAGATTGTTGTCGCAAGGGCAGGACTCCAAAGGCCAGAACGACCTGTGAGGCTATTAGTTTCAGTAGAGGAGCATGAAGTGAAAATATCACTAATCACACAATTTAAGTACAGCATCACAAAAGCAGCTGTTTTAGTGATTTTTACAAGCAATGGCTTTCACATGCCAGTAGGAGATTCATATCTGTTTGCCGAAAAGGTTGTTCACATTTCAAAATAGGACTGTAATAGACTGCAATATTTTGTCATTTAGGTTTAAAGCATGCAGATATCAAACCTTACCTCTGAGTCCATGTCCAAGTTCTTTGTGCAAATGAGAAAAGCTCTGTTGAGGTTCTGTGTCGTTCTGTGTGAGCATGACGAACCAGCTGATGTGACCAGAGGGTGCAGGGATGAGGGACCTACTGTATATTGTACTCCTACTGTATTTATGACTGTCCCATAATGCCGCAGCCTCAGCATGTCCTCACAGTGTCCTGCTTTTCTACTACTTTTATTTTCAGGTTGCAAAGGGCTACAGACCAGCTACAAATATTCAATCTTAGAAGATATCCCCATTGTGGCTGTAGATAATCAGCTCTAACTGAAATATGTATGTTCAATTTGCATACTTTTTATTATTTTTTTGTTTTGTTTGTTTTGTTATATAGCATATTTGATGTAGACAACTGTGTCACCATAGCATTACATTGGTGAGAGGCAGTGGAATGTGGCCAGAATGACCATGAAAACGTATTGTATTTAAGTAGAGTTTTGGCATACTTATATTGTGAGATTTTCCATTTCATGCTACTTATACCTGTAAACACTTAGTGAGTGGTTTCCCCTCTGAACTTTCCAGACTGTTTCATATAAATAATTGCTTGAGACCCAAAGAAATAATATTAAACAACATTCTCTTCATTTGTAATACAATAAATGGTCTTATAGTTGTATAGTGCTTTTCTATGCATTGCAGCACACTCAAAGTGCTTCACGCTACTTGGCCATTCGCACTCACATTCACACACCGGTGTTATCACCGGGAGCAACTGGGGGTTCAGTGTCTTGGACACTTCGACATATTGACTGGATAAGACAGGAATCAAACCGGTAATCCTCCGGTTAGGAAACAACCCGCTCTACTTCCTGAGCCACAGCCGCCCCTGCTAGTATAAACACTGCAAGAAATAAATCCGAACTTCAATCAGTAGTACATGAAGTTCAGATGAGATTGTTGTGGTCACAATTACAGATGGTCACTGCTGCTCCAGCTAATGGTTAACTGGAACGCTGCTGGACCATGCCCCCACCAGAAGGCACAGCACAGACACGTTGTGAAAACGTGGAAAGATGGGAGCGTCATGTCCGTTGCAAACTCAAAACCCTGTCTTTGACCATTTCCACACCGATATGCAGGCCTTTTCCACGGACATCACCGATAATCTCATACTTGTCTGAGTTTTGGAGTTATGTCCCCAGATTGGTGCCCACATGAAGACAGGTGTGCTGCAGGCTGTTTGAGTTACAGTTCAGTGTGAAGTTTAGCTTCAAAATTGTATATATTCGAGTGGCAACTGCTGCCAGGCAACCCATGCACGCCACTGAGGCCTCGATCCATGACGTCAGTGCTGACGTCACGACGACCAAAGGCGCAGTGAATTCAGACCTTAGCAGCAGAGGGAGTGCCTCACTATCTGATTTTATTGCTAAAGAGTTACACTGCCTAGAGATTCCTGCGAGAAACGGCAAAGCCTAAACAAATTTAGACAGATATCAAAGAAATGTCACAAGCTGAGGACACCACTATTGTCATCTCATGGTCTAGTGCCGCCATCACAACAGAAGTTAATGAAAGTGTCTGAATTCTATTGGTAATTATCAGACACAATGTGCGCATGCGTCAGGACCTGCCAATGGACATTAACCTGCTGCTGTGAGCTGTGCCCGTCACCCGCCATTAATGAGATGCCGCTTTGAATGTAAGTAACAACTCCTGTTTAACATGTTGCTGCGTATCTTGTCAGGAATGCAAATGTTAGCTTATTTAATGTTAAGATGGCTTACAAGAATTGTACTCGGTGTATTTCTGTGTAATAGAGTATGTCATACATGTAGAAAGTGTATCGAAAGTTTGAATTGCCGCCGTCTCCACTTTTTGAAAGAGTTTTACCGTAAGATTAAATGCATAAGGGGCTATAAAACTTAGTAAACATAATTAGATGCATGGTGTTTCGAGTTGTGGACAAGACGAGATAAGCATTAACCCTCATGGGTTCCTTTAAAAACTACGACACATATGTACCTAAGTGCAAATTGGTAACCCCTTATAGAAACAGCTCTAAAAATGTCATAAATTCATATTTTTTCCAATCTTTTAAAACTACTTGTTCCTGAAATATACATATCAAATATGAATTATATTTTTGGAATTTTTAACCCTTTATATGCCAGTTTGTTTTCATAACCCCATATTTTTTAATATGAAAAATGACAATAAGTTCCAAAAAATACATTTCAACCAGGATTTGATTATTTTTATTATTAGGCCCTGGGATGGGTCAATGATTGGTAGCAACACTGATTTTGATGCATTTTATTTATTTATTTATTTTTGGCAGTGGCAGATTTTAAAAACATTACCACACATATGTACCTAAATGCAAATTGGTAACCCCTTATAAAAACAGCTCTAAAAATGTCAAAAACTCATATTACCCTGCTGTGTTCTAAAAATAAATTTAAAAAATACAAGATTAGTTTGAACCAGAACATTTATTTACAACAACACTGTATTACAGTCCAGGTCAAGCAGAGCAGAGGCTGCAAATGGAAAGTGAGTGGTCCTGCTGATAAACTTTTGGCACTTACAGCAGGTGCTTGCAACCCTCTTTCTTGTGCACATGTAACACTTCCGTCTGCCCTGGAGTTTGCTCCTCTGAGCGGGGCCTGCAGCAGCACCATCATCCTGCAGTTCCATAACTAGCTCTGCAGCTGATGATGCCCGGGGAAGACGCTCTTTATGTGGGGCGTCACCAATTGTTCTCCCACCTCTCTGATGAAGATCCTCCTCAAACAACGCATGGAGTGCGCATGAGCAAATCCGAGCAGAGCCGAGCGAAAGACGAGAGGAGACAAGAGCCGAACGGAGTCAGCCATGATTTGCTTAGTTTCGCTTTAGATCTTGAATTATAAAACACAGAATATGACTTTCTAAGACAAAAAAAAACCTATGACGTTGGACACAGACACACCCATATTGGTTAAGATATAAGTTAAATAAGTTAGAACAGTTCATAGTTAAAAGCACAAATACAATAGTTAGAATCTTGGTTTGGAAAAACTCATCAGAGTGAGAGGTCTTCACGCTGTGTGTCTCTGGGATTGTGAAAGAATAAGGAGTGAGAGCTCTCACCAGAGTTAGAATATCTTGGACGTCTTTGTTGAAGGAAGAAGTTAACAGTTTCTCAGTATTTCCAAACATTTCTTAGACTCATCATTCTTCACCTAGTGCTTGTCCTTGTGGAATTCTATGTCTTTGTAAGTGGTGCTGTGTTAAGTAAGCTCTTTCTGTTGTAGATTGCTGTCATTTTACGTGTTGTGGTGCTAATGCAGCTGGGTTGATGTTTGACGTAGTAACGTCATGTATGCTAATTTGTTTTTCCATGTTATCTGTTTACAGTTACAAGTATAATATAAGGATAAACTCCATAAAACAAGAAAAGCAAGCCTTGTGTGGAGCTTCAACCTTTTATTTGTTCGCTGGCTGTCTAGTGTCACGAAAGTAGGCGTGTATCGAGGACAGCACACACGGTTGGTTTTATGCAGCTAGAACAACGTTCGTACGAGCGCACGCGCGAACACCGTTACGTGAATGCAAACACACACACACACACACACACACACACACATAAATCATATTGATAACACACACAATAGTGATGCACACTTTATCATTTTCAGTCTTTCTGCAAGTCATCCTTGCAAAAACTGTGGAAAAAGAGTGAAATTTGGATGAATTTGCATGCACGGTTTCAAAATGTGCTCACGTCACCATCTGGTGGTCAACTACTAAAATTGCATTTTGAGACCCTCTAGTTTAAAATGGTGTATGGCTTCAGGGCATTGAAATATGACATGATAGGATGTATTTGGCATCAAAAAAGCATTTTTAATGGGTTTCCATGGTCCGTAACAGTACTCTAGATACATATGTGTGAGTATTTTTTTCTTTCAGCCATTTTAAGCAAATTTAAGGAAGTTACACCACAATTAAGTTTTTATAAAATAAATGTCCTGTGCCAAATTTGAGCTGCATTCATTTAACAAAGCCAACATGGCTTGCAAAATAAAACGCAAATGTTACCACTAGTCACCTAAGTCCGCATGAGAGTTAACTCGTTGGCGCCGATAATTTGTAATGTCGCCGATTCCGAGCAAGTGAACCGCATTCTTTTATAACAAAACACGCGGTTTTATCAGGCCAAATTCAGTATTTATTTGCATGACTTTGCTGTAAAAAGACGAAAAAATGTTTCGAGTTACCTTAGGGGAGGATGCAATACGTATGAGTTGCTCCCCATTGAGTAACGTTAATTCGTAACGAACAATCGTATTAAAACATTAAACTTATTGCCAAAGCACCTAGTATCGTCGTCACATCACAGTCTGGTCTTCTCACTAGTCGTTTACACTGCTTGCTGAGCTAAACTGTTGTGTCCTCCCTAAGTGTTGCCCACTAACCGTTAGCCGGTTAGCTAGCGGCTTTTCCCCGCGGTCCACACGGCATAATATAAAGCATTTCGCCTCTATTTGAGTTTCAGCTAGTCACGGTGCAGTGTAACGATCACGGGACGTAAAATCGTTGTCCCAAACACGTTCACGTCACTCCCGGTGACAAAGGGAGAAAAACTTGTTTATCTAAACCAGTGTTGTGTAGATATGTTATGCAAGATCGGTTTATTAATTAAAAAAAAACTTCTACAATGCAAACAAGGACCACAAGCCTGTGTTGTTACGTTTTTCCTTGTGCTCAATATGTCTCACATCTGATGTTTTTATTATATTTTATTTGCTACTGTTTCATTCTAAATTTGGTGAATCTCTCTTTCACTCCTCTGCCCACCTCACAGGTCACATCTTCTGTGTTTTTTGAGCTGAAGATTCACTATTCACCAATACCCATCGCCAGTTGTGAACTCCTGGACTACCAGTCAGTCTGTTCAGTGATTCAGATGCATCCATCTGCAGCTTTTGGGTATAGTGTAGAAAAAAATATCAAGACCTTGTGTGGCCTAAACTGAGTGTTATGGGAATGCTGCCTTCATCAAAATGAACTGGTTATGCAAAATATGTAACTTAAGTTAAACAAAAAGATTGGACCTATTGAAACATAATAGATTACAACACGGGCATTTTGGTCGAAACCAATCCATACTTTGTCTCCATTCTGATTGCGCTTGCACTTTTAGGACATGGGGTGCATTACGGACACATTTGTGCAGGTATCACCCACAGACAACCAAACCTGGCCAGCTCCTTTCCTTCACATGCCTAGTGTGCAGTTCATGCTGTTTTGACACTGAAAAGCAATATTTTGAGCACCTTGGTGGTCATCTTAAAAAATTTGAAACCGTGCCTTGTGTTTTTAAAGGCTGTAATTACAAAACAAATGTATACACAACATTCCATAGTCACAAGAGCAGGAAACATAACCCACATTCAGTAGAAGATTTTAAGACTGCTGTTTTTCATGCATACCAAAGCCAAACTAATGATGAAACAAACAGTGTTGAAAGTGAAGACTACTGTGAGCCTGTCCTTGGTGACGGTCAGGACTTGAACAAAACTATTATCAAGAGACTGGGATTGCTCCTTCTTAAATTGGAATGCATTTTCAATGCGTCTCATACATGCATAAATGAACTTGCCGATGAACTTCACTTCCTTACTGGATCTGTTTCTAGCCCAGTTATTAAAGAAATTATAGTGACCACTTTGAGGAAGCATGGTTGTTCTATTGAAGATGCTGTGATTTCAGATCTGGTAAAAGATCTTTGCCAGCTAAACCCCTTCTGTGCTGCATTACGGGTGGATGGACCTTTAAGCACTCAGTATAGAAGAGAGCAATTTTTCAGAGCATCTTTCATTAACTGAGCCAGTTGAGTACATACTTGAGAGTGGAAAGAAAACATTCCAATACATACCAATTCTTCCATTATTGTCTCAACTTGTGAACAACAGACACATTCAAGACACAATATTACACAGTAGGTCAACTGATGTTTCCTCTGGATACAGATCACTGCATGATGGATCTTTCCTAAGAGATAACAGCTTTTTTTGTGGAGATGAAGTTAAACTACCACTTATTCTTTATATAGATGACTTTGAAATATGCAACCCTCTGGGAACGTCCCGGAAGAAACATAAAGTCACAGCCATCTACTGGGTGTTTGCAGACATCCCTGCTACCTTACGATCTACTCTAACTTCCATTTACCTAGCCCTTCTTTGTAAGGCAGATGACGTGAAACAATATGGATACACAAAGGTGTTGGAACCCCTCCTTAGAGATTTGAAATCCTTTGAAGACAATGGCATTTTCGTGCCAAGCCTGGGCAAAGTGGTCAAGGGAACTGTATTTGCTGTAGTTGCTGACAATCTTGGAGCTCACTCAATAGGTGGGTTTGTTGAAAGCTTTTCTGCCTCACACTTCTGCCGTTTTTGTGTTGGAGAACGTGCACAGATCCAGGAGCACGAAGTAGGAGAAGGATTATTTGCTCTGCGGACGAAGATAGACTATACCATGCATGTTACAGCTGCATTAGCTAACCCTGAAGATGCCCATGTTTTTGGAGTAAAAAGACAGTGCCCCATCTCTGACAGCTTGAGTTACTTTCATGCTACATCTGGTTATCCCCCTGATGCTTTGCATGATTTGCTTGAAGGGATCGTGCCTCTAGAAATAGCACTCTGTCTTGATGTGTTTGTAAAGAAAAAATACTTCTCTCTTCAGGAGCTAAACCATTCCATACATCAGTTTCCTTACCAGTGGAGTGACAAAACAAACAGCCCACAACCTATTCCCCCAAATTTTGCATCACGCAAGAGTGTAGGAGGCAATGCACACGAAAATTGGTGCCTGTTGAGAATGTTACCTTTTATGATTGGTGACAGAGTGCCCGAAGATGACAAAGCATGGGAGGTTCTCATGACCCTGAAAGATGTTGTCGAGCTTGTAATGGCCCCTGTCCACACAGATGAGACACTAGGTTACATGGAAAGCAAGATCAGTGAACACCGTCACAGGTATTTAGATGTGTTTCCAAGTAGTAAGTTGACACCAAAACACCACTTCCTTGAACATTACCCACAGCTTACAACCATGTTTGGACCACTTGTGGCTCTTTGGACAATGCGTTTTGAAGCCAAACACAGATTCTTTAAAAGGATAGTTAGACAGACTGGCTCTTTCAGAAACATTCTCATGACAATGGCAAGAAAACACCAATCAATGATTGCTTATCACATCCATGATGACAACAGTCAAAGGCCAGCATTTCTAGTGTCCAGAATGACTCAAGTGCCGGTTGAAATGCTAAAAGACAGCATTAAGGAGTCATTTGCAAAAAAGTTTCCTGGGGTAGTATCTGTGAGTTTGACAAGCAAAGTCACCATTTTAGGCAGAGACTATAATGTGGGAATGTTGTTGCCCTTTGGATCAACAGGAGGATTGCCTGACTTTGGAAAAATAATACAAATAATCATTGTCCATGAAAGCCCCATCTTTGTTATGAAGTTGCTAAGTGGGTGGTACCATGACCATCTAAGGAGCTTCAAAGTTGAGCCAACAGGAGAGATTGAAATCATACAGCATTCAGAAATGAAAGATGCATACCCCCTGGCTGCATACAATACAGCAGATGGCCAAGTGGTGTCCCTTAAGCACTTCATTTGGACATCCGATTAGGTACTCTTTATTTCAATTTTTTTTTTGTCATTCTATTAATGATCTGAAGTTATCAGGGACAATATATTGGAACCTTGTAAACTCTTGCCCTGCTCTGTGCTTCACTCCTCATTTCATCTTCCCTCTCCCTAATTAATATTGTCAAGGACAAAAGCTTGTTCTTTATGTACATTTTTTTTTCTTTAATACACACAACTTGTTAATGGAAAGATAATGTATCAACTTTTAACTTTTTCTGTTCTCTTCTTTCCTTACAGGTGATGACAGCATAACCCAAACAATAATGGCAATCCAGTTACGAGTCATCATCGAAGAAGATGATATAAGAAAGTTGGTGCTTCCATCAGGAATTCC
>NW_018128088.1:0-3693 GCF_001952655.1 Monopterus albus | reverse complement strand
TAAAAAAAGAGCCGATGATCTTCCTCGATATGCATCCCTTAGATGAATCAGGATTATCCTCTTCTAGTTCAGCAGACGTCTACCTTGCAGATGATGAAGGACCCCCAGATATAGATGGCAGCACATCATGCAGCTCACAGGATACTATTATTCTTCCAATGTCATTCCGCTCTGCTCAATGGCCAGTGCCATTTCAGGTCCCTCAGTTTTCTCGTGATATTGAAATCATCCTTGTAGAAGCAAACAAGTTATATCATGACTCTGGAACACTCTTCAGAGATCCAAGTGTTAAATCTGCAATAATGCATGACCTGGCCAATGTCCTATTCTCCTATACAGCCTACCCTTCAAGCCAGCAAATACTGGCAGTGGCTGAAGCTCTTGTTGAAATGTTCCCCTGTCTTAAGAAGCCTGGGTCATTTGCAGGGCTGTATGGCTGGCAGCAGCGAATCAAGTACAAGATGCATAATCACTGTGCCAAGCTGAGAACACGGAAGTATGCCTATCCTGAGATTGAAGTAAACATATTAAAGCGAAAGCTACAAATTAATGCAACCCCAGCAAAAAAATGTAAAGAAGGCAAAGAAAGCTGAGGTTAATTATCTCCCTCCACATCCTATTGGGGAAAACCAGGACACATTGGAGAAGGAGAGACTGGAATTAATCAATGAGGTGCAAAAGAAGAACAATGCAAAAATAATCAGAAAAATTGTCGAAAACCTTTACAAGTCGAAGACTGGAGGTGATGACTCTCAGTCCAGCTATCAGTGTCTTAAAAGAGAGGTGTCCTGCGTTATTCACTGAGCTTCAGGTAAAACTTTGGATTTTTTTTCCCCAAACAAAACAAATGTACAGAAACATTTGACTTCTTAAAAGCTGAAAGTTTTTTCAGTTGTTCATTTACTAAGACCACGTTCACACTGCAGGCTGAAGTGACTCAAATCCGATCTTTTTGCCCAAATGCGACCCATATCCGATTTCATTATGACAGTGTGAACAGCACAAATCCGATTTTTTCAAATCCGACCCAGGCCAATTTCATATGTAGTCCCAAATCGGATATGATTTGGGACTATATACGGTGGTGATAACGTTTCCCTTCTCACTTGGAAATTATTAATGAATTCTGTGTCCGTGAAGCCCCTCACGGAATCCCACCAGTCCTGGCTCCGACTCCACACCCACACATTCCTCTGTACAGAGGTAGCAGCCACTGCTCCACAAAAGGCCATAAGCAATATTTGTGCTCTCTTTCTTCTTGATATTCTTCTTATTATTATGTCTTTATTTCGATTGCAAATTCTCAGGTACATCGCTACGCACATGCTATCACGAGCCACATCCATTTTTATTTCCGCAAACACAGTATGCTGCGTCTGACGTCATGTCCTCTTCTGCGCATGCGAGTCACTTCAGGGCCGTATACCGTTCACACGAGACAGATGGCAGTCGCATTTAAATGACAGTGTGAACAACAGTGCAAAAAAATCGGATTTCGGCAAAAAATCCAATCTGAGCATTAAGACCTGCAGTGTGAACGTAGTCTAATTTACTAGGTCAAAGAAGAGTTCTGTCGTATCACAACGGTTTCCCTGGAAGACACGTTCATGCAGAAACTTGATGCTTACACACCGTGTCTCCTGCAGCTGATGCGTGCCAAAGGAGGAGCTGTTGGTTCCAGGATGCGTCCCCTTCTGGACACTGTTAATGAGGTATATTATTACATAATTTTGTTCACACAAATGCAGTGCAAGGGTGTGGAAGTGAAGCAAAGTTTGTATACACTTAAGTAATTTTAAAAAATGTATCTATTCGACACACTATAGTTTGGTAAGTTGGTCAGGACCTCTCCTTTTTTGTGCAGTGCTGAGGTGATTTGATGTAATCAATGTCATCAATTACTTCAATGTGCTGATTTCTATTATGTGCAAAGGAGCATTGCCTTGCAAAATCTATACTACAGACACATTAGGGCTGTTTCACACTGGGTTCCCGGGAATGTTTCTGGGCACACTTGCCCGGGAGCAGCAGTTTCTCCCCCTCCCTAATCCCCCGCAGGTTTGTGTTCACACTGGTAAAATCCTTCTGTTCCTGGGAACACTTTGTTACCATAACAACCGATACATCCACCTGTTAGTGTGGATGTTTTTATTGAAAATTCCAAATAAAAGTTCAATTTATTACCATAACCATTGTCTTTTATTGTTTTTAATTGAGGTAGATTCAGTGCACGTCTTATCTGTGGGTGTGTGTGTGTGTGTGGGAGCGAGAAATGCACACAGGGCTTACTCTGGCCCGATGCGAGTTTCTTTTGTCTGGCTGCACTGACATTAGTTTGCTCTTTGATCAGATCAGGCGCTGTAACTATTTTTAATATGTCATTTGTTAACCTCATATCATTACAAACCATTATCTGACTGCAGCTCACGGTGAGTGACGTGTGTAACAAGGTGTTAAATGTCACACGCTGTCCGAAAAGTCCAACCTTCCATGCCCTGAAATGTTTCCCAGACCACCTCTGCAAGTGTTCCCGAGAACCAACCGTTTCCCGGGCCAAGTGTGCTCGAAAACATTTCCAGGAACCCAGTGTGAAACGGCCCTAAATAAATTAATTGTATTGTATAAATTATTTTTTTCATCATATAGATTAAAACCTGATAGATGAGTGATATTTTGGGTTATCTTGTCACTAAGATGCATTTCCTTACAGTCCTAGAGTGTTGAGAAAAAAAGGGATACTGTTGGAGTGCCTTGCTCGCATCAACGTGTCCTCTCCTGAGCTCAAAACCCTGTCCTGCCCTGTGTGTCGCAAGTTGACTGAGCTCCCCCATGGCCAGGACCTGCCCCGCCTGGGCAACAATAGGCAAACTCCCAAAAGATATGCAGAGGGCACTGTCTATCCGCTTCCACCGCAGCAAGGGCAAACTGCTCCTGAAGAACCCTCCTCCCGGCAGCCAAACTAAGCTCAAGGCCCTTACCCTGCCTAAAAAGAGTCATGGCAGCCAGGTGCCAGCAGGCGGTGACCTCCACTCAGGTACAGTGGAGCAGGAAATAGCCACAACCACTGTGATCAATGTAGGCAGGCCTCCCAGCAGGATGAGAGGCCGTTTGCGCAGTCTCTTTCGCTTGGACTGGTGCTATTAAGCTGTGGTGGCATCCATCATCTCCATCACTGTGGTGGTCCTGTTGGTGGTGATTCTGGCTTTTGTGATCATGCTGAATGTGACATTTACAAGAAGCCTGTAAACCAAACGCCACAGAGCACCTCAGGGAGTGAAGACTCAGGGGGGCACTGAAGGAGCAGGGAGGGACAAAAGTGGAGGGAGAGAATATCACACAAAAGCTTGTCATTCTCAGTGATCCTTATGGCATCTTTTTCCTCCTGGGAGCGGGGGTGATGGCAAAACTAAGCACTGGTTTGCATTTAGTGGCAGCAAAGAGAAATGAAGGAAAAGAAGGACAGCAACATTTTTTTTAAACAAAGGACGAGCTGGTCTAAAGTTGCACACGAAGATTCCTGGCACAGTCGGATGTTATTATTATTTGTTTAACCTGTGTTTTTCTTTGAAGAAGCTTGTAATTACTGTGAAAGCCAGAAATATGTATAACAAAAAATAACAATAAATATGCTCTAAATGCTGTATTGCACTCAACCCTGTGATAAGGAAGTCATCCCTATCATTTGATTGCATC
>NW_018128087.1:745238-746608 GCF_001952655.1 Monopterus albus | reverse complement strand
CAGGCAGACATTATTGTTCACATATTGTTCAGTGGCTTTCAAATCCACAGACTTTACAGCTCCTCTACCTGGTTAAACCATAAACAATAGTCATTCCGATGTCAGCCTCCACCCCCTATATTCAGTATAATGAAGGGACTACAGCCATTCAAAAGAAACCAAAGACAGAAGGAGTGGGGTGGGGCAATATATTTATGTAAGAAGTGATGGGATAACTAAATGTCCATTCCAGTCCTTTCCATTTAAGTCAGTCAGTCCTTCCAGTGGGCAGGCATGGGGAGTGGAATTAGGCTTTCGAGGCAGGAGGGTAACCAGTGACACCCCCTTTAAGACCAGTGTTGAGACTGAAAACAATAAGTTAGCAGGAAACCTGTGGAGTTACCCAGCGAGATCTCACTGGAGTGGACAAAGAGTCATTAGTGGTGCTGCTCACAGGTCAAAGTGTGGACCAAACAAAAAAAACAGGGACCATACCAGGCTAGTTCAGCCAGCCACTTAGGCAACAGTCCAAAATCCTCCTTTCCATAAAGGTCTATGTTTCAGTCAGCTCCAGTGGTTCCCTTGAGAGCTTCTGCTTCAATCATCCTCTTTTTGAAAATGTTTATATTTCATCATTGAGTTGGTTTATCTTTCTATCTTTAAGTTCATGCTGCCACTATGCACTGTAGCATTTCTCCTCAACATGCAACAGTCATCTGTGGAATGAGATGACACAAGAGCGGGGACAGATGTTAGTTCCATTTTGTTGTTTCTGGGAAAACTGAAGCATAATCACTGTTAAAGAGAGGAAGAGATCGTTTCCCAATTTGTTTTTACTTACAATGGGTAATCATATACAGAAAGACATACAGTGGGGCAAATAAGTATTTGATACACCGCCGATTTTTCAAGTTTTCCCACTTACGATGAAAATTACAGAACTGTCCATTCTCTGTAGGTACACCTCAACTGTGAGAGACAATCTACAAAAAAAAAAATAATAATAATCCCGAAAATCACGTTAGATTTTTAAATAATTAATTTAAGTATTTGATACAACTTAATATTTGGTACCTAAACCATTGTGTACAGTTACAGAGGTCAGACGTTTCCTGTAGTTCTTGACCAGGTTTGCACACACTGCAGCAGGGATTTTGGCCCACTCCTCCATACAGGTCTTCTCCAGATCTTTCAGGTTTTGGGGCTGTCGCTGGGCAACACAGAGTTTCAGCTCCCTCCATAGATTTTCTATTGGGTTCAGGTCTGGAGACTGGCTAGGCCACTCCAGGACCCTGAAATGCTTCTTACAGAGCCACTCCTTAGTTGCCCTGGCTGTGTGTTTGGGGTCATTGTCATGCTGGAAGACCCAGCCACGACCCATCTTCAATGCT
>NW_018128087.1:739187-745139 GCF_001952655.1 Monopterus albus | reverse complement strand
AGCATGATGTTTCCACCCCCATGCTTCACGGTTGGGATGGTGTTCTTGGGATTGTACTCATCCTTCTTTTCCTCCAAACACAGCGAGTGGAGTTTATACCAAAATGTTCTATTTTGGTCTCATCTGACCACATGACCTTCTCCCATGCCTCCTCTGGATCATCCAGATGGTCTTTGGCAAACTTCAGACAGGCCTGGAAATGTGCTGGCTTGAGCAGAGGGACTTTGCGTGCGCTGCAGGATTTTAAGCCATGACGGTGTCGTGTGTTACTAATGGTAACCGTTCAGATTGCGGTCCCAGCTCTCTTCAGGTCATTGACCAGGTCCTCCCGTGTAGTTCTAGGCTGATCCCTCACCTTTCTCAGGATCATTGATACTCCACGAGGTGAGATCTTCCATGGAGCCCCAGTCCGATAGAGATTGACAGTCATCTTGAATTTCTTCCATTTTCTAACAATTGCGCCAACAGTTGTTGCCTTCTCACAAAGCTGTTTGCCTATTGTCCAATTGTACAATCTTGTCCCTAGTGTCCTTAGACAGCACTTTGGTCTTGCCCATAGTGGAGAAGTTGGAGTCTGATAGATTGAGTGTGTGGACAGGTGTCTTTTATACAGGTAACGAGTTCAAACAGGTGTAATTAATACAGGCAATGAGTGGAGGATAGGAGGGCTTCTTAAAGACAAACTAACAGGTCTGTGAGAGCCAGAATTCTTGATGGTTGGTAGGTGATCAAATACTTATTTCATGCAATAAAATGGAAATAAATTATTTAAAAATCTAACAATGTGATTTTCTGGATTTTTTGTAGATTCTGTCTCTCACAGTTGAGGTGTACCTACGATGAAAATTACAGATCTGTCCATTCTCTGTAAGTGGGAAAACCTGAAAAATCGGCAGTGTATCAAATACTTATTTGCCCCACTGTATGAATTTCAAAAAATAAGACTTTCCATATTACTCTGTATACTAGCTGTCAAAGAAAAAAAAAAGAACAAATCTCTCAACCTGCATCACGACACCACACAGCGACAGCTCATACAGTCCTGACCACTCTCGTCAGGTGGGTTCAGCTTCCTCAACTTATGCTGTCTGATCTCCCTAACCAGCGTGTAGAAGGCATCTTCTACTCCCTATAAAACACACAAAAGTTACAGAAGGATGAGTACTTAAACAGTGTATGCACTCCTTATAAATGACATCAAACCTCTCAGCTGTACTTACCATTGAGAGGCTGTGCAACATTACCATAGCAACACTGCTCATTTAAGTTGGCGTTAATCAAAAAAATCATAATGGCAAAAAAGAAGTCATTACTTAATTCTTTAGTTTGAATGACAGATATTCGGCGGGGTTAATGATGAATGTGAGAGTCTGTGTGTACCTACATAAAGTGTGACAGTGAGTCAGAGATAGTGGGAGCTGTGTGACAACTAGTCCTTCTAAGGCCTTTCAAATACTGTAGCTCTGTTCTCAAGCTAAGGTAACCTGGCTATGAGTCATTGCCTGCGGCATGATAAAATGTTCCCAGCGACGCAGACCACATCTTACCATGGGAAATTCACTGTTCTTCATGTGCATGAGTACACATGTAAAAGTTAAGAGTCCGTACAAGAATACCACTGTAACTTGCCGACTACGATGTGTTGCAGCACTGTGGGGCTTAATATCTGAGTTTTGAAGCTGTGTAAGGGACAGGGGGAATATATGTTTTTTCAAGTTATTGTAAATGTGTAAGTTGATAAAGTATATTTTAAATGCAAGAAAAAGAGAAACACAACAGCTTTCTTCCATGGCAATGCATCTACAGTATGTGGGTATGCGCTTCTTGGTCACTGCATACCTGTCGTGTCTTAGCAGAGGTCTCGATATATGGGATGCCATAGGAGCGAGCGAGTTCCTGGGCTTGTCTTGTGTCCACTGTACGTGCTGGGAGGTCACATTTGTTGCCCACAAGCACCATGGGAACATCATCTGAGTCCTTTACACGTTTAATCTGTTCTCTGTGAATTGACAAAGATGGAAACTGCAACAGATGACATTTATTTGCAAAACTTTGCATGTTTGCACTATTTCCTTAACCATGTATGCAGTCAGCCTGACATCTCTCTTGTGTGGGATCCTCCCTACTTAACAAACAACAGCAGCTCCATCACTAGGGAGCCTATCACCCAGGGAGCTCTAGGACCCTGAGGAAGAGCCAGAGCTCTGCCGGTGTTGGGCTGTGCTGCACTGCTGAAGGAGAGAGGTGGAGAGGAAGGGAGGGAGGGGGAGGGGGAGGGATGGACAACAGGCAGGCAGCAAACAGCATTACCTCATCACTACAGCAGCCAGCGCCAAACACCAGGCAGTCGGGAGGAAGTCAGTGAGGGCAGGTCAGATCAATCAGCTCTGCCCTTCTTCTTCCTGAGCCACAGTAGAGCAGCATGCATCCACTACAGTCTGCAGTCAACACTCCTAATTCTGCTTATGTGGCCACACTTGCTGAGTCTTGATATCACAGCCAACATATTACACTGTTCAGACCATGGACTTCTTGTGTGCTGTTGAGGCAGGTATTTCAAGTTTAACAGATGTATTAAAAATGCCAGTAAACACCAAAAGCAGATATAATCTTATCTACCGGGTTCATTCCTGACTATGGAATAATATTGCTGGCTAGGTGCCCAGTTATAGGCAGGTGCCAAGTGGTGTCAGCATGTAGCAACTGTAGAGAAGTTTTACAAAAACACCTCAGACTACCTTTGCCTGTAAAAGAGACAACAGAGCTTTAAATTCCTCAGCAGCTCTAACAGCCAGACATAGATCCATGCATGCTTTCACAAGCGGCTCAACAGTTTAACAGTGATGCCAGCAGCTGTGTTAAAGCCAGGCCCAAACAAGGGCTGAACTGCAGTGACAGCTAGCCAAACAAATGTGTGATTAATAAACTCAAAAGCCTTGCCAAACTGTAGAGGAGATGGCAAAGTTAATATGCAGCCTCTTTTACTTGCCACATGCAAGACAGGCAAGTAGGTGTCTAATGTGATGAGAAAGATATAGTGTGGCAAAGAGAGAACTGTGTCATCTCCAGCTGAATCTCTTCTCCTCCCTGCCTTTCTCCTTCTCTGTCCTTGGGAGCACTACCTCTCCCTGCTCTTCTAATTGAGTCAGGATCAGTTTCACTGGCATCGTGCTGTAATCCTCCAGTTGGGGGCTAAGCTTTCTTTAGCCGTGTTAAACGCTACAGCATGACATCACCCCACTACTGCAGAGAGCTGGCATGCACATGTCCACACCCCTCTCCCCCCCCAGACCTCGTGAAAATCCTTGCAACACACACTGTATACCTCGTGAAAATCCTTGCAACACACACTGTATATACAAATACATAGAAGCTCAGAAGGGAACTATCACATTGTTCGGTGTATAAACCCCACCCTGACTGGTCTATGACCTGGCCAGCATTTACACAAGAGCACACCAGTAGGTCACAACATTCTCAATATCACTTCCACTATTTGTGATGCCATATGCGCTCCATCTTTCCTTGAAACACACACCTGTACTGGTGAATGTCCTCAAAGGACTTGGTGTTGTTGATGGCGAAGACACAGAGGAAGCCCTCCCCTGTCCTCATGTACTGGTCCCTCATGGCGCTGTACTCCTCCTGACCTGCAGTGTCCAAGATGTCCAGCAGGCAGGTCTCCCCATCAATCACAACTTGTTTCCTGTATGAATCCTGCAGCAAAAAAGGGAGAAACACATGAAACATGACCAGGGGGGATTTGAACTGTGGGTCCATCATCATTAACACTGAGGATGTCACACCCTTGGTCACTCAGTGCTAAGCAGCACGTGCATACACACAGACAGGGCTATAATGTTGATTGACCATGCATTAACTGATATCTATTATTGATTCCCTTTGCACTTCCAGGTCAAATGAACATGAAGAGTTCAGAGGTGCAGGGTGTCAAAGCTAATGTTTTGCCTTCCAACACACAGCCACAAAAATGTGGAGTGCTGTCCCTTTGTTTGTTAGAGCATAGGAGCCAGGAATGCAAATACACAAAAAGGACATTGTCTGGCCAGAAGCGGGCGTGGTGAGAAAGAGAGGGAGAAAGTGGAGACAGAGGCAGAAAAAGAGAGGAAAAACGGTCTCAATGGCTGCCCTCTCTTATGTCTGCAGTGTCTTACTTTCACAAAAATTGAAGAATTCCAAAGCAAATATTTCTTCTTAAGACAAAATGAAGATTTTCTTCCAAGACTGACCATTTGGAGAATTTCAAATAATTAAATTAAGTTGGTTTAGACCAGTGTTACTCAAATAGGGGGGCACGGAGCGATGCCGGGGGGGGGTGCGTGTGACCCCGGGAGAGACGGAGATAATGAGACAAACGTAAGTCTCCCGAAAGCTAAGATGAGGAATTATGACGAAGCGTATGTAGCGCTTGGCTTCACTGTGACTAAGGTGGGAGACGAGGAAAGACCGGTATGATTACTGTCTAAAAATGTTGGCAGCGAACAGCATGAAGCCAAATAAATTAAGGCGTCACTTAAAGACATTACACCCCAATCACGCTGATAAGCCGCTTGAGTTTTTTCAGCGAAAACGTATCAAATGGTCAAAAAATGTTTACAGTTTAAATAAGGATTGAATTTTTAAAAAAAATTCAGACAAATTGATTTTAAGTCTTTTCTGTTACAGACTAAAAATCAATGTTAATAAAGTTATTCTTTGTTGTAAGTTGATCTATATTTCTTTTTTGTTTTCTTTAATGTTAATAAGGACACAATGTTATGCAGAGGTGTACTTATAACAATTTTATAGACAAATGATACTATTTACAGTCGCGGCGGAGGGTTGGGGGGCGTGAAATGTTTACTTCTTCCTAGGGGGGGCGTAACAGAACATAATTAGCAGCACTGGTTTAGACCGAGCTGTCATCTTGGCATGGTCCACACAATATTGTTCAGCTGTGACTGTGGGACTGGACATTTGTATGAAATGTGTCAGTAATGAATGCGCTTCTACCACATAGTCTAGGTGTAAAAGTGATGGGCAGGTAAAGCCTGTTTGTAAAACAATGTACTCAACGCTTCAATACCTTCCCACCCTAAAAACAACAACAACAACAACAACAACAACAACAACAAGTAATGTGTAGAACATAGAGAAGAGAGCCATACCTCTATGGTGGGGTCATATTCATCCACAAAGTGGTTCTGGATGAGCTGGATGGTGAGTGCACTCTTGCCCACGCCTCCAGCTCCCACCACCACCAGCTTATACTCCGTCATCTTTGCCACTGCCACTCACCACACACGCTGCTGCTGGAGAGAAGAAAGCAGGCAGAGAAAGGTGCAGGTTGGTACACTGACAAAAAGCATCCCCAATTACCAGGACCACTGACGCACACAGAGCTTTGACATGCTATTCTCTGCCACTGGACTGCCATGACGCGCACCACAACCAGCGGTACAGACAAAACATACATATTACTGCCCACTGGTGAGAAACATTTGTGGTTGTGTGTGGGTGTTGGAGAGAGTGTGTGTGTGTGTGTAGTGGGGGCAGTGGCTGAGACCCTCAAAGGGGAATGTGAAAAATGTGCTGAAGGTACTCAATGTTCCAGTGCTCTCACCACTCAGTGTGAGCAGCAGAGAGTGTATATGAGAGGGCGTGCTAAGAGACAGTGAGGGAGAAAAAGGAGGGGCATGATGCTTGCAGACGGAGCCTCATCACTGATGCCTAGCTTTGAACCCAAGGTGAGAGACACGACCCAAAATGTAAAACCAGGACAATGACAAAAGCATGCAAGCACCAAAAGAATTAAAATGTATAAAAAGTGAAATATCTTTGAGAATCTGCACATATTTTACTTTTCAACAATATACACTAGGCTATTGCCATGAACCATTTCTTGTTGGTTTGCCTTGGTCTATCCCAGTGTTACTCAAATAGGGGGGCACG
>NW_018128087.1:734860-736877 GCF_001952655.1 Monopterus albus | reverse complement strand
GAAGCACTGGTCTATCCATAGGGATCAATCCATAGCAACAGAACAAGGGCCCTAAAAGAGGATTTTATGACGCCAGGTGTGGCCGTCGTTGCCCTGATAGACTCACTGAAACCCCTTAAACCCCTTAATAGGCCTAGTCCATGTTACAGAGCTGGCCTGACTATAAATCTAGACATGTTATCAAAGAAACATGTCAGTCTTATGAAAAAACCAAGTGGTATCCATTTTCTGCAGGCTAAAAAAACCTAAGCACAGCTAGACAATACTTTCACAGGACTTTATGGACCTAGACAGTATTTGAAAACAGGATAGCTTAAGTAAAGCAGTTCCAATTTCACAGAACACTTCCAACTTTGAAGGGCATGCCAAATTCTGCTTAATTATCCAAAATATAAATGGATATTTCACTCTAAACACATTTGTTTTTGCATTTGTATGTGGCTATGGAATTTACAGGCAAGACACAATTTAAAAAGCAGATTTTAAAATCATTTAATGTTATAAGCAGTTTCTTTGAGTAAGTTTGTAGAGTTTGTTGTACCTTATAACACCTTAAGGTCTGATGCAACAAAGGAAGGTGAGGTTAGCAGTGAAGAATAACTAATCTGAAAAATAAGGCATGTTTCATAAATGTGGCAAAACACTGATAGCACAGTCGGCACAAGCTTAACTACTGAGTCAGCTGGAACCACACATGTAGCTCCATGCATAGACACAAGCTAATACAAAGGCGCACACACAGAGATCCCATGACATCATCGCCACAGCTGGCCAGTTTATTTCCAAGGGTGTTCAGCCAACAGGCAAACAAAGTAGTCATATGGGTGTTTCCATAACATACAGAGAGAAAGTGTGACTCAGCTTATTGCAAATTTACCAAATCTAGGACGCAAAAAAAAAAAAAAAACACTAGGAAATGCCCTATTTCACAATGACTTCTCGGAGCAAACTGTAGAGTCCACGTAATGTCCAAGTGATTTGGAGTGAGCCCATGTGAGAATACAGCAGAGTATGGTCTGGAGTATTCACATGGAGCAAGTGGGTGTGTTGATGATAGTCTATCATGGGTCTGGCGTAAAAATGGAAGAGTACAAACATCCGATGGTGAAGAAAAAGTCATTTATAATGAAGACACCAACAAAATATTTAAATGGAGACATGATTCAACTTCTGTCATTAAAAACTGGCACCCGAATCATCAGCCAAGGCAAATGATTCAGTTGTTTATGGCCAAATTACAAACTGGCTACGTGACTGTGTCATGTCCCACCTCCTGCATGCTCTCCTCAGGGATGACCCTCGCACATAAACCAGAGTAACAGAGTATTTCCAGTAGGTGAGAACACATCTGACATGGACTACCTCCTGTCGTGTGCTACAAGTGTGAAAGGACAGCTCATCACAAAGTCCCAGCCTAATTCCGCAGACGCAGTCTGAAGTTCATGTGTGAAAATGGCTTTAAACTGCAATTTGTTTAGAGCTAGTTCATAATTATGTGGTGATAATGTTTAGTTTGAAATATTAGAGTTTATTTAAGGGATCTCTCAGTTGATATCATTACATACTCAAGAAAGTGCTAGCATCATCTACTAGTTTAACTGTTCCTTCTGTATGGTGCATAGCTACAGTCGCATTTAGTCGACATTACAATGTATTAACAGAGATCTTGGTCTCAATGAGATTTCCTGAATGGATATACAGTGGGTATGGAAAGTATTCAGACCCCCTTAAATTTTTCACTCTTTGTTATATTGCAGCCATATGCTAAAATCATTTAAGTTCATTTTTTTCCTCATTAATGTACACACAGCACCCCATATTGACAGAAAAACACAGAATTTGACATTTTTGCAGATTTATTAAAAAAGAAAAACTGAAATATCACATGGTCATAAGTATTCAGACCCTTTGCTGTGACACTCATATATTTAACTTAGGCTCTGTCCATTTCATCTGATCATCCCTGAGATGGTTCTACACCTTCATTTGAGTCCAGCTGTGTTTGATTATACTGATT
>NW_018128087.1:730429-734143 GCF_001952655.1 Monopterus albus | reverse complement strand
CCAGCCAGAGCCCTGACTTAAACCCCATTGAGCATCTCTGGAGAGACCTGAAAATGGCTGTCCACCAACGTTTACCATCCCACCTGACAGAACTGGAGAGGATCTGCAAGGAGGAATGGCAGAGGATCCCCAAATGCAGGTGTGAAAAACTTGTTGCATCATTCCCAAAAAGACTCATGGCTGTATTAGCTCCAAAGGGTGCTTCTACTAAATACTGAGCAAAGGGTCTGAATACTTATGACCATGTAATATTTCAGTTTTTCTTTTTTAATAAATCTGCCAAAATGTCAAATTCTGTGTTTTTCTGTCAATATGGGGTGCTGTGTGTACGTTAATGAGGAAAAAAATGAACTTAAATGATTTTAGCATATGGCTGCAATATAACAGAGTGAAAAATTTAAGGGGGTCTGAATACTTTCCGTACCCACTGTATAAAGTTCAACTAACTAGCTAGCTACATTAGAGACTGTTTTAATGTCTGTTTTCCATTGATGGCTTAGTTAATGTTTAGTTATGCTGTATTAACATTAGATTATCAACTAAACACCACTGTGGCTATGTACCATACAAAAAAGAATAGCTTAATGGTTATGCTATTAGATGTAGTGTTATCAGTGTCATTACAATTATAGGGAAATCCCTGAAATACAATATGTACATTGTACTCTCTCAGTCCTAATGTTGTCATTTGGCCAGTGAGACCCTGTAAAAATACTGAGAATGCAACGCACCGTTTACTCACTGATGTCACTGTGAAACAGGGCAATTCCCGTACCTCCCTAAATGCAGTGGCAGTTTAATTTCACTTTTGTTTTGACAGTATTCATCAAAAAGTCAATGTCAAACATTTTTACACCATGATTACTTTGAATGTATGGAGTCATTTCCTTTTTCAACAGAAACTTACAGCAATGACATCAGAATAGTATTAGACACTTGCCTACACTAGCCCCACCCGAACAGCCTGCGCAGCACAAAATTTCCCTTCCTCTAAAGCAGTCACTCTCTTGTCTTGTGGTTCATAGAACAAGGAGGTCTCATGGGGCTAAACATCTCACCCAGCTCGTTGACAGCATCTCACTTTGCTTAATGTCCTCAAGCGCAGTAAAGAAAAGCACAAACTTGCACCACAGGTTACATATGCTGCCCTTATCCTGGGCACCAACTGTCATCCTCAACAGAAAACAGAATCTATTTACAGTTGCTTCAGAAAGCATTTAGCTCCCTTCACGTTTGCCTTGTAGATTCAATTTTAAATTGGTAAAATGTCCATTTTTGCCCATCAATGTACACTCAATAAAACATAATGAAAGTGAAAGTATATTTTTGAAAATTGTTAAACTGAAACATCTCATTTCAGTGTTTTGTAAAAAGACCCTCTTCCAGCAATTACAGTTTTGAGGCTTCTCAGGTCAGTCTACAAGCTTTGCACATCAGTTTATGTCATTCTTCATGTGAGATCCTGTCAAGCTCTGTTACACTGGATGGGACCATCTGTGAGCTAAATCACAAGTTTCATCCCAATACGATTTTATAGCAAGCAATATGTTGTTTGCCGATAAATAAAAGTAGGCCACAATGCAATTTCAGTTTGATTCAATTCAGGGGCCTGTGACTGATATGAAATTAAATGATCAATCATACTGTAATTAACTCACATTAATTTTGCACAAATTTCTGAAAACATGCTGTCATTTTGGGCTTTTGACTGAAAATTCATGGGATAAATGACAGCTTTATCACTTTAACTTTTAAGCTGCAACACAATAAAATGCAAAAATTGAAGGGGTCTCTCTACTTTCTGAAGCTACTGTAGCCGCTGTCCAAACTCCTCACTTGTTCAACAGTGGCAAAGATCAGTGCTTTAGCTGGTCTTAGCAGAACACACACACCCTCTCCTGTGCTGTAAAGGAACACACATGCAACTGGAGTGAAATCTTGTACTTGATTTACGGGAAGAGAAGACTAACAGGTGAAATGTGCTCTACCTCAGGTCAGTTTAATGAAAAAACAAGATGCAAACCATCTAAAGAAAACAAAACTAACAGACATGCTCCTAGATTTGTCTCTGGGTGTGGTGTTGTATTAATATAATCAGCATGAACCTCTATAAAAACCTATGTTTATAACACTTGTTTCCCAGTGTGTGACTGGACTGATGTCGGGTCACACTAACACTGACTCACTGATGATGACTGACAGAAAGCAGATTTGCTAACTGTTCTCGATGCCATGAGCTACAGGTCATCTTAATGAAACAGGTAGCCCTGTCCACCATCCCCAACATCAACAATGGCCTCCTTGTAAAAACACCTTCACTTGTAATTCTCAAGCATACCAGGAAGGGAATTATCCCGACCCCTCAATCTCGTGGCCAAACATTTAGCTTCCTTTTTCCTCACTGTAAATAAATCAAGCTGGTAAACAGCCCACTGTGGCTAGAGAACAGAGACCTTGGCAGAGCCAGCCTCACTCCTCACAGCGTATTCAAACTAAATAAACAACAGCTGTGTGAAGAGGAGAGACTTGCACAGGCAGACAGATGCTGGAACACCTTTGGCCACTGAAGGCTACAGGCTATGAACTGACACTGGGACTCATCAGTAACTGGAACAGTTAGCAGAAACATGGACACAACATAAAATACAAAATTAAAGATGGGTCATTAGGATTAAAAGAAGCAGATTCATTTTTCACGTAAAACTTAAAACGAGTGAGAGTAGACGAAGAAAGACGCACCAGTAAGTTTCACCTTGATGCTGCAAGCTGGACTGAATATAGCCACAGCAGAAGCAAACCCAAACATCGATGTCCAAGAGACAATGCTCATGTCAAAGCAAAACAGTATGTCGATCGTCTGGACCCATTTTGATTTTGGACCACAAGATGCAGGACAGGAACATAGTGAACTAAGAGAGCGACAATGCAAGGCAACACCTCAGAATTCTTAAAATATTTAGAAAAAACTGTTATCAATCACCTGTCCCTAAAAATATGAGATTGTCAATTTTTTTGTAAATAAAATTCTCTGTTCCCTTGTCACATATTGGACCAATACAGGATGCAATCTGTCACTTTTTTTAAAGCTGCAGATTTATTGTGCACAGTAGTATAAACATCATAATATTAAGATTTTGCCTGAGCTTGTATTCCCCTCCAACAGTCCTCTTCTTCAACCTTTTCTGCTGATTTGCTTTACTATACCCTGCCACATCAACATTATGACCCAACTCTTAACATTCCCCTTAGTCTTCTGACCGTTCTTTCTCCACACAATCAGCCTTGTCTAAGCGTAACATGTCTGTTATATTAGTGATATTAACTAGTTAATCTGAGCTCGCCAATCTTACCTCCATACACACCCAACTCATAACAACACTCATACATTAGTGTTCAGTGGCTGAACAGGGTAGTGATAAATATTTATCATGACATATCCACACACGCTCAAACACATGCCCATCGAAGCATCTTAATAAATAATTTTGCTCAATACGTCTTAAAATTTAAATCCTAAATTGAAGTTTGTTCTTTTTTCAATTTTCATGCCAATAAAGCACAGTTAACTGAACTGGTAAGTAGTGAAGATGGAAAATGTAAGAAACACACAAATAAAAACCAAAAAGAGCCCAACACCTGTACCCTATGCAGCAATCCAGTTTCTGACACAGCTGGCTACAGACTTTCTTTTAAATTAAAGTGGACACCTGCTGA
>NW_018128087.1:704580-730326 GCF_001952655.1 Monopterus albus | reverse complement strand
CCCGCTACCCGGAGACTGGAGGAAATAAAACCAACAACAACAGAAAAAAAAAAAAAGACAGCTGTGCCATCTCCTCTCAAAGTAGGCCATGTCAGCAGCTGATTAATAATCCACACATACATTTGGAGATGAATAGCAAAATGAATCATTGATAGAGATGCCGCTTTCTCAGAGCCACTTGTTGTCAGCAGGGCTCATACTGAGCTGGTCTTTGTGCAGATAGAAGGGGACGATGAGGACAGAGCTGCTGGAGATCACAATCATCAGTGCACATCAATCTTTTTACATGTTTCAACTACACATAGGGCATAGTTTCTCTGTTCTGTGTGCACAGACAGTTGTGCTGCCCCTATAGCAGTGTCATGCCACTGTATTCTCATCTAGTCACCCACATTTACACATACATGACTCAGAGACAGCCTATAGCTAGTCCTGTCTAAAAGTGGGTGCTCTATCCCACCCAAAGTCCCCAAAGCACTTACATACATGGCTGATCAAGGAGCATTATACAGTGCAGTACGTCTGTGTTTACAGCTATTTATAGCATGCCACCTCCAGCCTGAGAAATTAACAGTTCATTTAGAAACCCTAGAGCCCTGCTTGGACCAAGAGGATAATCTTACATGACATCTTACAGAGGGTGGGAGCATAGAGCAGAGAGAGGGGTGATGGGACCAGAGTATGTAAGGGTGAGGAAGGGGGCCACTCTTACTGAGAACACAGCAAAACACAGGAGGGAGAGGCTGACTTGAGAACTGAAAAATTAACAAAGAAATCAACAATGAAAATGCTTGGCACCCAGTCCTTTCCCCAGCTAATTTGGGTGCATGGCTCTAATAATGAGAGTCAATAATATCTTTACTTTTTCCCAGGATTTCTCTTAACCTGGAAAACAATTCCATCACTTCAACACATATGATGCATGGAGGAGGACTCATGAATGGCCATCTTCCTCAACATGCATTCTGCTCTCCATTAGAATGTTTAATTGGTTAATGGATACACACTGGCAGAGCCACAAGTCCACTGCAGAGATAATAGATTTTTAATGGAGCGATGATGGTAAGGGGACTCCTCTAGGGAGGTATCACGGTTGAATACTGAGACTCCAAGACCCATCCTGAAGCCTGAATAGCCCACTGCACCCTCCCACTGCTATCCAGTGACATCATCCTCCTAAACAGCATCCAAACATACATGTTGACTAGCTGCTGAAGAATCACTGTTACTTAAAGCAGTTTAATTACAATCTCAAGTCTAGTTGAGTGACAATAACATACTTAAAACAGAACTATCCATTTAGAAATTATCCAAGTCCTCCTGTCATTTTGTTCAAAAAGAATCTCTAGTCTAGAGAAAAACATTTCACTAACGAATTCTCCTCCCAACATTTAATCATCTACAAACATTTACATGGGAAATTTCTGTGATAGTCTGCATGCTTAAAGAAGTTGCTCTCAAAGGCACCAGAGTCCAAGTGACCTTTTCCCTACTGGGTCATCCTTTTAGTTAGTCAGGCAGGGTGAGACAGTGGAAGCAGCAGGAGAGATAAAAAGGCCAGCTGACCTCCACACAAAAGCCTGCAAGTGAGAGGAGCCATGAGGCATATCATCAGGCACCAAACACCCAAAAAACCCATCTTTTTTGGCAATCAGAGGAACGGGCGAGTCTTGTCCAGTTGTTTTAGTTTGTGTTTGTGAAAGCATGGAAGTGCACAGAAAACATATAATGGATCACATAAACAAAGCTTCTGGTCATCCTGCAGAAGATCCTGCCCAATGCTCAGTCAGATCTCCAAAGGAAAATTCTGCCATACAAACCTTTTAAAGAATTACAAACCAAATCAGGAGCAAAGACAGTCAGGCCTATGACACATGGAGGGGGGCTAAAAACAAAACACACACCCATAAAATCTACTCGCATGTATACGCAAGCATATCCTGAGCCCTCTTCAAGCCTCACACCTACACATTCAACAAAGTAAATCCCTCCAGATGAAAGCAGTAAGAAAAGCTTTCATTTAAAAAAAAATCTCTGTATGCAGAAGTCACTCTTATGTTGGCATGTAGCTGGACAGCACTCACGTTAGGAACAGGAGATTATCATCACACCTTTATCTCCAGCTGTTTCCCGGCTGCCTAATTTTTTTTTTTTTTTTTTGGATTCTTAAAACTACATCTGGTGATGTCAGATTCACATGGAAAACCTGGACCTCCTTAATGAAATTCCAACCTATATTATTGTGATTAAAAAAAAAATCTTTATGGGTCTTCTCGTGTTATTCATAGATGATGTTATGGTCAGCTGCAGTCATGTTGCGGTGAATAAAAAGAACAGCAGTCAGTGACAATCATACAGTATGGCAAAAACCAACAATAAACATATAAGTGAACCTGTGTTTACTATGAGGGCACTAAACCTCTTGATTTTACTATATATGATGAATACAAAACATTCTAACAAAGATTGGCACGAGTTAGACGTTTTTCTTCTTGTCTAACAGCCCTGATGGCCATAATCTTTGTGACTTGCTAAATAGACAGCTGTCAGAGTAGAAATTGGAGAAATGATTCTATGGCACCTTTATAAAAGCCTTGTAACGGAATCTAACTTCCGCAGTAATACATTCAGTTTTTGCTCAGTGACGGGGCGTCACCCTGCTCGTCTCTGTGGCCACTATCGGCAGCAGCAACCTCAGGCTCAAAACCGTCTTTACATGAGGCAATAATACGGGCCACAGGAAATAAATCCTCACTATAGCCGTGCTAATTTAAATGCCTTTTGTTTCTTTTTCGAACTGAGACGAGTGGGTGAATCCACAGGGGTCTAACTACAGCCCTCCATAACCAAGTTTCTACACCGTAACTCAAGGGAGACTGGTTATCAAAATAGATAATTGCTTAACTGCGGTGAAGGCAAAACCCATAACCCATGTAATTCGACTCAAACATGAGTTGTTCAGCTCCACTGATAACGTGGAGGCTTGCCGGGCGTGAATTTAAATGTTACGATAGCAAGCTAACATGTTTTAACTGTGGACAGCAATCTCCAGCAGTGACCAAAACACTGAAAGCGTTTTAAAGCAGACCTATCATCAGACTAAAACGGTCACCGCCGACATATTTCAGGCACCGGAATGTGCACTGCATACTTACAACAAGCAGAGGTCTAATTAGCGACAGAAGGACGTTTCGTCTACCGGAGAAAAGGAAAAAAATCTCCCAACTCTGTTGCCTTGTAGCTGTGGCACAAGAAAACAAAATGTTCTTGGTCTCCTTCCCCTTCAGATATCTACACCTTATTATCTCCCAGAAGGTATTTAATTTTCAGCTCCAATGTACCAAGGCATTCATTGGTTCTGGGTAAAATTAGCCCGCGTTAAACAATGTGCTTCCACAGTGTAAGCTGAGGGGATGAAGAGTGTGGAGCCCACGCCCAGCTCTATCAAACATAGAACCGCCCCGGTTACCATGCATGTTACTGCTGCATTCACAGGCTGTCGGAAATGTAGCCACTCCGCTGTGAAGGCCAGCTAACCCACCTGTGTTCCAAGTTTACAAAGTAGTACTTTATTGGTACGTAAAAAAAATCCCTGCAGAGAGCTGAATGTAGTGATGATGACCTGGTTCATTACACTATAGAACAAATAGCACCATCACTGAGGTCGTGAGTCCAAATTCCCCCAATATTCCATTTTATGTATTCATTTGACTTAAAACTGAATTTGCATTTCCATAATTTTGATTTCATTTTTGGTTCAGATTTTTGATAAAATGCTCGTCTTTACACATAAATGATGAGAGTATCAAATCATTTTATTAAATTAAAAATAGACATATTTTAAGATATTTAGTATAACAGAGACCATAATCAGCATAGAAAGCCCAACATGCATTAGTTGAAATGGCAGAATGTAAACTCCTCATGTAAGCTAATTGAGCCTCAGAATTCCCAGAAACATTATCAAATACAAATGGTAGGGTATATGGAACAGTTATGCTGTTATGTCTTATTTGACTTAGCCTATAGATAATTAGGTTATGCCTTATGTTTTCATTTTTACTCTGCTTGAACCTAAGAACCTAGTAATTGTTTTCTATTGTCCCCATCACTGTAAACGTCATTAAAAGAAAACATTGATTATAGCCTAGCAGCTCCTTTTGCTCCTCTTTCTGACACTGCATCTAACAACGGCTCTGGCTCAATATGGAGTGTGATTCAGATAACCAACCACCAAGAAAATTATTGTTGTTGCAGATACATAAAAAAAAAACTATAATAGCGTAAATGCTAGTACATTAACGTGAAAGCTTACATAGCCAATTAAAAGGCTGGGCTTTACAAAGGGCTCTTGAATACACCGCCAGACCACTGTAGGTGGGTTAAAGCTATGGTAGTAATGTCAGAGGTTATAAATCAATCATTGATAATATTGATAGGCTTTAACTATTAATTGAGTGCATTGGTTCAAATCGGTTCCGTTCAACAGCAGCTGTACATTACATTTCCCAGGGAGCCAAGCGTCTCTCAGTGCCGTTTCCAGGAAGTTGTCTATGGTTGTCAAGCAAACGTTTGTTTGTAAGCCAAGTGCCTCAGTCTGTAAAAATGTGTCGAGTATCTTTTTAGCCTACAGTTTACTTTAACAGGTAAAATGTATTCTAACGAAAACTACTATATAATATTCCTATAGAAGTGCATTTCGTTGGAATAGCTTAGAGTGGCAGCATTTAACCAAAACGGTTAACGCGAATTTGTTAGCTAATTTTAACGCTTCTTGTTAGATAAAGTATATAAACAGAGTAGCTACTACATAGTATGTCCTCTTTATTATAAAGACATTTGACTATGTTGTTATGACACTTTCATATTCATTTCAGGTAGCTGTGAGAGATGAGTTGCTGCCATGTGTCTGTGGCCCAGGATGTCCGACCTGGTACAGCACGGGTCCTGGTGACTGAGCTGAGTGGATCACGGCACATCAACCCAACTCCTGTCAGGAAGCCCTGCGACGACTCTGAAACTGCCGTGGAGCTTTACCTTTCTCCAAAGAAGCTGGTAAGTTAATTTAGTGGTGAGCATAAGTGCCCTCAGCTTACAGTCAGTGTCCATCCCACTGATTCTCCCTGGTCATTGCCCAATTCTTATGGTTTCTCTCTGCACACAGTAAACGTCATTTATTATTTTACACCACAGGCTTGATATAATGTGTTACGTCAAAGTAACAAGTGTATATCTAAGGTACATATTGAATTATGAAGCTATGTCAAGTAAGGACAGTTCAATATGTCAGCAGAGCTCAGCTGGTATTGTGTTTACTCTATATCTCTCACAGGTATCACTTTGTGGAACTCAGGACCTCTCAAATGTGACCTCACTGGAGCTCTGCATAAACACACAAGAAAACACACTGGGTAACTTTGGTAAGTTATTCAGCACCTCCACAGCTTAATATTTCACACCATATTGCACAGGTATGACGTTTCTTTGTGTGGTCATTACAGTTCACTGTTACTCATTGTATTGGTTTTATTGTTTGTCTCTTGGTCCTTATGCAAACACACTCTGGACCTCCTTTTTTACACTATGTACAGGGATGATTCATAATAGAAACTTATAACCACACAGACAATCAAGAACCAGAACTAGATAAGAAAAAATGAAGACACTGTTGTGATGCACATGGTGATTTCATGTCCAACCTGAGTGCAGGATGACTGAAAATCCTCGACTGTGCAACGAGTGCGGACATGACATGACTGTCTTTTAATTAAGTAATCACACCACTGTTAGCATAAATGAAATTGATAAATGTCTTCCTTGTTCATCTGATTGTAGGTGCCTACTTGCCCAAGCTGGTGCAGCTGAAAATGAATAACAGCATGATCATGTCAGTAAGGTGAGTATAAAGTTACAGAACACAAATACTATTGTCTTCTTTTTGTACTGGTTTGTATTAATGAAAAGCAACTATGTTCTTCAGAGCACATACACAGACACACTCATATTAAGTCAAAATTACCTCATGCACTATTACAGATTCTCAAGTAAATCCCCAAAACAAAAGTAAAGTCCAGTGATGAACAAAACTGAATTAGTGCTACAGATGTCGGCTTATTGTCACAGTATGACTACACAAAATATAAGTGTATAGTTGCACAGTATGTAATTCGACCTAGAGCAGCAATGGAGCCATGAAGGGTACTGTCATGTTTCACACTGGTCACATGTATGCTAGGCAACACTTTTTAGTGAGAGGCCTTGGAACTAGCACTTTGAAGAAGAAAGGCAGATCAGAAGTATGGGAATGTATGCCTGATGGAAAAAAGTATAGTGTCTTTGTGTGCAGGTGTAGAGCTCTGCTCCTCTTCAGCTAAGGTTTTCCATCGGGGTCTGGTAAAACAATGATAGTATGAGGAAAATGCATCTTGCAACTTGTAAACCAACAGATGTGATGTTTTGTACTGATCTAGAAATTGATCCACCTGGCGAACAGGTTCACCCAACTTCTCGCAAAATAACAAAGAAGGGTTTACAGCATATCAGCTTTCAGAGTCAACCATTTGGATAGTTGCAAACAAATAATATCCCATCAGTTCTGGATTATCCTCCCAGCTTGATTGCAGCCATGTCTCTGTCATGAAAATTGGATACAGAGCAGTTAACCTCCAGGATGGGACACACATATAAACACATTGTAAATTGTCCTTATAATGTGCCACATGGAGAATTATTACCCAAGAGACTGCTCTGGGGTAAGAGAGTATAAACAGAGAGATAAGTAGCTGTCCTGAGAGTAGCAGAGCAGAGCTCGTTGGGCATACACTGCCTCTGATAGCATTTCCTGCTCTGGGCTGTGGGATCTATAGTAGAGAGGGTATAATCTGGTTGTGGATACACTGAATGAGACTCTGTTGGAAGGGGTGTTATGTACAGGCACAGGAGAGACTTGTATATTTGGAAAGAGAAAGGGGCTTCTAGCTTCAGTGACCAAGGGACTGGATAGCCTTTCCCATCATTCATGGTGTTGGGTGACTACCTTCCTTGCCCCTAAAGTACGTTTGCTGCTACTGTGTCCCCTTAGAGACCTGGGAACCACCCTCTCCCACCTGCAGGTGATTTGGATGTCTCGCTGCTGCCTTCAAGACCTAGATGGCATTTCTGTACTCTCCTCTCTAAAGGTAGAGTTTATGGGTTACAAGTGGCTCTGTGGAGAGACAGTTCAACAGCTCAACAAATTGCATTGGAGAAACAAAGCCCACGTGTGCTATATTCAACTTTATTTTTTTACAAGATTTAAAATGTGTGTATTGATAAAAAGAATAGGAAGCAGGGGGACAAAATCAAGGCATTCTTGATCAAAATTTTCTCAACAGCAAAAATTTCATATTGGTTAAAATTGGTTTCTTAAAATCCTTGGATGCACAACCTACCAATACCTACACTCTTCCACGAGTGGGGTCATTTTTGACCGAATAGGCATTCAGAGCGGCGACATCAATCGCATATGTACACACACAAACATCTTATCTCCTCTCACTGTGTGCAGCTGTCACAAACTACTTGCTTCTGGCTATGACCATTGCACACAGGAGTACTGCATTTCCAACAGCAATAAGTGGCTTTGTGATCTTTGTTTCTTGGACACAACTGGCACCTCTTTCTCTTCTGCTGGCCCTGTGTGCTTCTTTCCTGTGGCCAGATCGCAGCAGTTTTTGTCACTCCACACCTTCCCATTGCTTCAATGATGTAGGTTGGTAGGGTCGGGGTACCTTCCAGTCGACTTTTCATGTGAGGTGTCACAAGCTCCTTTGAGAGCTCTGTGAGGAAGTGTCGTCGTCCATCGGTGATGCCTGTATAAAATTCAGGGTGCTGAGCCTTCAAAAACAAATAGGCATTCAGAGCGGCGACATCAATCATGTTGTACCAAAGCACCATGGGCCACCTCTGCGTCTGGTGTTTGCAGTTGTAGTTGCCAACCATCTGGTCCATAGTATCTACTCCTCCTTTGGTCTGGTTGTAGAAGAGGATCGCTTCTGGTTTTTTCTTTGGGCTGTTTTCATCCACCATCTTGCTGTGGTGCATTGTGCTAAGCAGCAGAACAGCCTTTCCCTTTTTTCTCACATAGCTGATCATGGTCATGCTGCCATTGAACCCAAATTCAGTGCTGTGGACCTCTCTGGACCTGGAAGCCTTCATGACTGGAGGAATGTCTGGCTTGTTCTGTCGCAAAGTTCCCACAATAGTCAGACCCTTCTCCAGGAGATGCTCTGCAAGAGGCACACTGGTGAAGAAGTTGTCAGTGGTGATGTTGCGACCTGTGTGTCTGAATCCACTGCACAACTGACGGACAATGTTTTCCCCCAGATTCTTCTGGATGTCTTCCCCTGGTTGTCTCCCTAGGTACACGATCCCATCAATCACAAACGGGGTGCGTGCATCACAAACAAAAGATGTGTAAGTGGGACAGTATTGACAGTCAAAGTTGCATCAGATGTGAGAGATGACATCAGATGTACAGTATAAGTGGGACAGTCAGAGTTGCTAAGAATTAAAGGTTCATAGAAGATTCCATAGGAAGTGCTTGGGGTCATTTTTGGCCCACTTGTGGCAGAGTGGGGTAGTGATACAAAAACTGCAATTTCTTAAAATTAATGAAAAAAATAAATAAAAATGCAAATATTACAACTTTTCGTTTTAAAGATTTTGAAGAATAACAGCCTGTCGGGTCACTTGTGACCCCGCGTGTGCATCTAAATTAATGTTTCTATTTGTCATTTTGCACTGGTCATTTTTCACACAAGAGTAACAGTACCACAAGTCATTTACATGTACTGTATATAGGAAATATTAAAAATTCCAAAGTAACGATGAGATGGGAAGATACATAACCTGTCTTTCTGACTCTCTGTCTGATAACTCCCTATATGTCTACCTTTCTTATTGACTCTATCTGTGTTTAATACATTTTCTGTTTGCTAGTATTTTTAATCACACCTTTTCCTCCCCATCTCCATATATGTCTGTGCCTGCTTTCCCTGTTTGCAGGAGTTGTACGTGGCCTATAACAATGTGTCAGATCTGAGTCAGGTTTGCATGTTGGAGAACCTGCAGGTGTTAGATCTGGAAGGCAACGATGTGGATGACTTGGTCCAGGTTCAATATCTGGGGTTGTGTGGCAAACTCCAGACACTTACTCTAGAGGGAAACCCTGTGTGTGTACGCCCAAATCCCACCTCCACACAGGTAGGGGAATACCATATCATGTTTATAATAATAATAAATATATAGCATAAAACCAAATAATATACATTTGTCACCACCTGCCAAAGGAGATGACACTAGTATAAGCTAAGATCAGGTTTAACTACCATCCGTCTGTCCTTATCAGGCTCCTTGTTTGTTCTTTATGATTCGGCAGACACACATTTGACAAATACACATTGTTCCAAAGAGTAGAGAGTCGGAGGCATGAGGGAGAACCAGTATTAGCTAGAAAAGTCAAGAATTTGACTATACTCTACGTAAGACCAACAGTTATTCCTAATCAACTGTTGTGTCATCAAGCAAGGATGTTAATGCAAGAAGAATGTCCGCTAAGGATGTTTGTTTGTATGTGATCTTGTCTGTGCATGTTTATCTGATCCAGATTAACATTCTGTGCCCAACGGCAGAATGCACTTGAATTGTCCTGCATTCACACTAATTGAAGGAATCATTATCAACTAGCACAAGAGTCAGTCACAGCAATCTGGCTAAATATTTTTAAAAAAGTAGAGAACAACTGGCTTTGAACAAAAGCTTGAGCAAGGAGATGGACAAAGTTCTTGAAGAGGAAGTGTTGAATTCAGTTGATGTTGTAAAAGCTGACTTGCAATTGCAATTTGTGGTTTGATGTCGGTATCATTCACTTCTCTCCTGTGCTAGCATGCTGTTAGCTCTCATGGCTTTGTCACTTAATGACTGAAATGTAATTAGCGTCTGCTGAGACATGAAAGTATCTGTATGATCTCACTACTCTGGTCTTCAACACACCAGACTGGGCGCTGGCAGAGCAGGAGGCATTAAAATAATCAAACAAAACAGCCACACACAACTGACACACTCTTATGTGGAGATATTACACATACTGTATATAATGTCCATATTTAAGCTCATTCTATACTTGTCAATATGTTATTAATTGGATATAAATGTCCAGTTCATAAAGCAGTTCACCTTAAACCAATTTAGTGTTACTGACTGTAGCTGAATATACGGCTGGATTTCCACCTTCCGCTGTGTGCTGTGAGTTTTTTGGGCCACTGTGAATGTTTTTATTTACACCCACCAGCAGAGCATTAATTAGGAAACTAGGGCAATGAGTAGAGATGCTGAGCTGAATATGCATTAGGCCTGTGCTTTGTAGTGACTGGGGGGGTTATTGGGTTTGCTCTCTTGCCAAACTATCACTCCCCTTGCTCTCTCTTTCCACCACACATACACAGACACACACACAAATACACAAACATCCACTTACTTCTTCTCACTCAGCCTTCATTCTCCTTCTCTTTTCTCGTTCATTTCCTCCTTGTCAGCCCTTCACTCTCTTTTTCATTCACTGAATTTGTGTGGTTGGGTGAAGGGCTGGAGTGCCCAGCTCCAATTTTAATTGCTCAGTAGCTCAGTGATTACTGGACTCTCTCTGCTCTCTCCCTCTCTCTCTTTGTGCTAATAAAAGACCGGACCTCACTGCAAAGTGCCCATTGTAGACTTTGGTACCACTAGTTACGTATATTCTCCCTCATTGTTTATAGGTTTCACAGATTAATTAAGCATCATAATAGTCAAAAAGATATCATGTAATGTAACCAATATGCATTATCTTAATATGATGCTAGTAACCGTCATTAGATTTACCACTGCCCTTTATACCTTTATACTGCTGGTGTACCACTGGTTTGATTGATTATTATCAATGCTCTTTTTAATGTGTACATTAATATAATTTACGTTAGCAAGGCAGGGGTTGTCAGGGTGTCAAGCACAGATCTGAGTCGTTGGTTCAGTATGGCCACAACAGGAATAGATGCAACAGTATTTCGTATTTCTTACGAAAACACTGTTACATAATGCACTCATGGCTGTAAGTACATTAAATGTTACATGCCATTAAATGGAAATATTTAGATCTGCATAAAACAACCGACTGAACTGAAACCCATTTTGAAGAAGTCTAAGCTTGAGCTTTAGCTGTGATATCTGAAAAAGGCATTTCATATGCTTGCATGTCACTGTCTCTCTCTTCCTTATATTTCCTCTCTTTTGCCCAGACGGCAGACTACAGTTATCGGGCTTCAGTGAGGGAGTTGGTCCCTCAGCTGCGTTACCTAGACGATGTCAGGATAGAGGAGGACAAGCTGAGCTGTTGCAGCATCATGGGACAAGACTGGGCCATTCTCCAGAACTCCATCAGAGACTACAACTCCTCTCAGGATGCTGCTGAAGATGGTGTGTGTGTGTGTGTGTGTGTGTGTGTGTGTGTGTGTACAGTATGTATATGTTGTTTTGATGCAGTCAACACAGACTAAGTAATTACAGTGGTGTATTTAAAGGGCCACTCATCTTTGTTGTTTTAGAGGAGAGAGCAGACAGTGCATATCCCTACAGCAGACCCAGCACGGCCAGGCGTCCTACTTCCTGCTGCTCCAGTGTCTTGTCAGCAGGCTCCAGACCCATGTTAGTGAACAGGCCTGGAGTTCTCTCCCCTCCTGGATCCAGACCTGGTTCTGCAGACTCAGATCTAGCAGCAGTGGAAGCAGAAACCAGCATCCTGACACATGGTTAGGCATGCCAGCAACTGTTCTTCACAATGATGTTTCTCCTGTCAGATCTTCTACTACCAGCCACAGTGTATTAACTTAATCAGTGTTACAGACCTGTCTCTGTTGCTGCTTTAGTGTCTTGATTAACCATGTCTTTTGTGGCCACACCACTGAGCCACAAGAACCGTTTCCAACTCTATTTTTTGTGCGTGTGTGTTGTGCTATTGTCACTTGCTTTTTTTTTATGATTAATATAATGTTGTGAAGACAGCATTCTCAACAGCAATCTTTACTCAGAAGTGCCACCAAGAGGACTAAATTGTGTAATATAAGAATGATTTATTGACATCTCTCTTTTATCTGTTGATTTTTGAAGGAGCTGGTAAGATCCTGTTCTGTGGGAATCCAGTCCAGGCTATTCGAGCAAGGCGAGAAAAGTTGAGGGTAACAAAATTGTTTTGTTTTTTTTTGTTCTTAAAAAAAACAGACATCTGTTAATCAGTTATGAAATTAATCCACATCAGTCCATCATTTCTGGCACACTCTTTGCCATATAGTAGAGCATTTAGTACCGACTAAAAAGAGCAACAAGCTTTATGGGCTTTGACAAGCCATTATGGCTGTCTGGCACCAGCAGGTCATCTCTTTAATGTCATGTTAGTTTAAACAGAAGGAGCTAAGGAACTACAGGATGGGCATGCTGCTGGGAGGACACAGAGGATAGGGATGCGTGAAGGGTTCAGTAGTGTCAGAGAGATTTAACATATGAGGCTCTCACTGCCAATGCCATGTGCTTTGTCATCTGTCATGCATGCTGCTGTCACTCTTGGTATTCTCTGACCTCTCCCTCCTGTGCAGTCTGCCCCTCTTGTTTTTCTGACTGGTAGCCAGGTTTCTATCCACAATTGATGTACTCAGCTCCTCTGATTTGTTTTCTAACTTCCTCTCCTGCCATCCTGCTATCCTGCTCTCTTTTCATTCTTGCAGACAGCACCCACTAGGTCTACTTTCACCCATCGTGACCTGCCCATCCATGTACCAGAGCACACGTTTGACCTTGAGGAACCTGATGTTAGAGAACGTGCTGATGTGTTTGCTGAGCTTAGAGCTTGGAGGGAGCAGCACAGCAGGTACTAACTCTCTTAAGTCTCTCTCTTTGTTTGTTTTAAGATGAAAACAGACAATCATATTTAATCCAAACAGTGTATACTACATGGAACCCAACTGAAATATGTGCCCACTTTATATCTGTGTAGGATCTTTAAATGCATGATGCAGACTGTTACAGTTTTAGTTTTGTAGTAAGTGAGGTGGAAAAACTAAATGTCCTCCTACTTTGTTTTTCAGGCGTCTCCAGGCCATAGAGACAGAAAGATTACCGCAGATTCTGGCTATTCAGCATAGTGATGAGGACGAGGAGGAAGATGGCAATGAGGAAGAAGGCTTTGGTGGTATGAAAAATGACAGTAGTGATGAAGAACATGGAGAGATACTGCCTCACTAGTTTCCTCACTGGAGTCTCTCTCCACAGGCCACTCACTGAATGATCTTGCTTTCTGTTACTTATAAAAAAGACTGTGGAGATGTAGAATTAAACAATGTGATATTAGTTTGTCCACAATGACATCTAGGTTTAAAACAAAGACATAAATTACAGTTTATACCAGTAGATTATGGAGAGCATTGCAGCTACTGAACCTTTTCTAATGATTTTTGTTTTCAGGCCTGCATCATAGAGAAGCTTTTTCCACTGATTTGGCTCGAGTGTCCCTGTCCCCAGACACCACGATGTTCCCTGCTCCCCCTTTCAGTGCCACAGTAGCTTTGGGTCTTTCGAAGCCACAAGGGATTCGTGCACGTAGGCTTCAACTCAGTCAGACCAGTTCAGAACTTTTACCTGATTCTGTCAGAGCTGGGTGCTCACGTGGGACAGGTACAAGAGCAGGAGCCACAGATCCACCAGTCCAGAGGGTCCAGCAGAGGACCAGGGCCAGTGTGCCTTTGTTGGCCCAGCCTGTACACATACCCCGCCCGCCTCCAACAAGTGCTCCTGGTGAAGGGCTTATAGATTCATGGTATGATGTTATTAAAAGCTACTTTCATATATTAGTGTGTATGTATATATTAAACGTCCTCCATATCTTATGTAGTTTCAATATTTTAGGAAAATACTAATTGAAATAAATATAGTTTATCAGTCAATGTTCATGTCCAAATGCACAATGTGATTTTCTTTTGATTGTCAAATTGATTGTGATAGATTATTAATTAGCACTGCATAACAGTTGGAGATCCACCATGTAGTGTCGACCAAAACAAATGTTCCCTGTCTTTCAGCATGGCGGTGGATGTGCCCCATGTACAATCTGGCAACAAGCATCAGATGTCCAAACTCCGGGACAGACCAGCCATTACCCGTCCTCACACAGCCAGGGCAGCTTTACAGAAACATCACCAGCATCACATGCTCTAGCCCTGCAGATGGAAGTCACACGCAGAATGACACCAGAATGGACTGATGTTTGCTGTCTAGCCAGTGATCAGTATAATCAGTGTGTAATTGTTCCACACCCTGAAAACATAACATTGAGGGGATCATTCCTTATATTTGCTCTGGATCTCACTCACACCATGCTCTGATGTATATTGGGATTGCAAGTGTTTTGCCATAATATCTTTTCTGAATTATTCTTTTAAAGATGATCCAGTAGATAGTGAGAGCAGTCCCACTATTTTGGGGTCTTTATAAGACACCAGCATGCAGTGACTTTAGAGCTCATAGTGCTTTAAAATGAGTAATTGTGTAATTAAAATGAGTGTGTAGCTGGAGGACTTGCTATACTTGATAATCCCTCTTATGTTCCTGTGTTACTTTTTTCCTGATGGCTGTTTTATCTGGATGACAATTAATGTGAGATGGAACCCTACATTTGAATTTCTCAGGCTGTAATACTGAATTATTACAACTCAAATTCTAGTTTGTGTTTTACTCAATTCAAAAAATTGTAATCAACATTTTCTTATCATTGTCTTTCATCAATGCTGATCACTGAGGTTAATAAAAAGTAAAGATTGAATTTAACCAAGTTTTCTTGCAGTGTCCTGATATTCATGGTGTAATAGGGTCGTTTTGCCACTTGAGGGTACTATCGATAAACGCTAAATTAAAAACTATCCTTTGAGTCGTCGTTCAAATTCTCCACCTTGAAACACAAGATTGATTTCTTTTCTTGGCAGTTTGTCCACATTTAAGGCAACATTTACGTTATACACAAGAGAGTGTGATTAGCAGTATGCACATATAAGCATAAAACATGCAAGCATTGGCCTGTGTTTGTTTCATGGTGTGTTGAGTGATACATGACATGAGTAATGGATTTGAACCAGTGAAGACTATACATGTGTGACATATCCTGTTTTCCAGGAGCAATGGTCAATCACTTGTCCATTTCACTGTGAAGGACAATCTGACTGATTTCATCCTGAGACACACTTGTGACTTACAATATTTGGGTAAATGAGAACCAGGGAGACAGTCACATCTAATGTTGTAGTATTTCTTTAGGGCATGTAATGTTGAGAGTAATTGCTTCTTTTGAAGCTGTCAGATAAATCTTTCCATGGAATTCCATTTCAGAGGAACAGTACAACCTGTTTGCTAATGTTCCCAAACTTGTCCGGTCTTATGTATGGGCACATGATGTGAGCACACACATACACACACACACACACACACACAAGCACACACACACCAAAACACATGCATTAAAAGCACTTCCCATTTTTCTGTCATCTATGCTACAGCTGTGTCCATGGAAACAAATCAAAGTAACAAAGCTCAGGCAGTCATTAAACCTTGAGAGCACTGCTAAACCTCCTCACCACAGTGTTGGATTAAGAAGATGTGCATGTACATGTAATGTGTGCATAGCCACTCAGTCATACAATTTTTCTTATGTAACATGTTGTTGCATTTCTTATCTTCTATTAACTTTTTCCATCATGTCACTGTATCACCTTCTATCATTGTCTCACATGGCTGCTTCATTTGCAGGATTACTTGGCTCTCGTCAGGTGTTTTCTGACACATCTCACTTACACTAGAACCTTTTAAAGACACGTGAATGAGAAGGAAATTAAAGGACAGGTCTTTTACAGTGGGAAAGTTGGATGGTGTCCACTTACTCTCTCTGAATAGTCTTGTAGTTTATTTGAAAGGTATTGTTCTCACAGCAAGTCAGGACTAGAGACCTAGTCTGGCCTGTGAGAATTCCCCCCCCCCCCTACTCCCCAGTTATTAACAGATGATGTGACAAACCAAAAGGGCCTTTTTTTTTGTCTATGGCTTTGGGATAGTAAATATTGTGCCAAAATCTGAATATCAGATTGTAAAGAAAAACAGTTTCCTCTGATATGAAGTGATACAACAATGTCAGTAAAATAATGACTTTTCAGTCTTTTTTAAAGAGAAATTTAACTATTGCCATAAATAGAAAGGCTTTCTTCTTATAAACGTCCCTGAGGTTTTTTATTTAATACAACACTAATGTAGTTAGAAAATCCAGGGCCCATGGAGGTTGCCTTTAAAACCAGAAATCAAATTTAAGAAATCACTTGCAGTGCAGTGCCACTGCATCATAAAGATGGTCATAAAAAGCAGATAGTGGAAATGTTATTAGGCAAATATAACAGATAACTGAGAAACAAAAACACATTCACACTCATACAGGTATAAACAAACTATACATTTCTACAGTGGAGGAACCTGTGCAATGTTGTGAATACCACAAAAACACATACTAGGGTGTGGTTAATGTGAGTCTATTAAATATATGATCCTGTCAGGTAGGTAGTAGTTACATTCCCCAAAAGACTCCATCAAAGGTATCATAGACAGGAGTTTCATAGAATAGCCTACGTAAATGCAGAACTATTGGACCTTCATTTTATAACTGCAGCCTAACATGATGGGTGTGAATAAATTGCAGGGTAACACATAGTGACACACATCAACATATAACTGCTTTTATCTTTTTTTTCTTCTTATCACAGGAAACTTCCATCTTGTTTTGACTTGTGACAGGGTCACTTTTCCTATCAAGCATTGCAACTGAAAATACCTGCAGGATAGGTTCAGACAGGCCCAGCAGAAGATACTTGTACAGTACATACAAGACCACAGGATCCTGCTGGAAGGAACATTCCATTCACCGCAAGATATTTAGGCGGGATAACTCACTGTTAACACTATTGCAAAGGTAGGCACACAGTCCATAATGGCATACAAAAGGCTTACATAAAAGGCTTACATTTAATCAGAAATGCTTCTGTATTAATTTAAATCTTCTTTGTGACACAGACATGCTAAGGCAGTATATTTAATGGTAAGTTGCATGTCTGTGTTGATTCATTACCTTTTATAACTGAGTTTTGCAGTCAGTGACGGTTTACCTTTCACATCGTCAGGCACATAAGTGCCTCTGCATATCTGAGGCTATTTTTTTGTCATATTTAACTAAAGCTGCTTTATAATTTAATATATTTTGTGATTTTACAAGCAGAGATAATAACATTTTTAATAATTTCACTCTATGGGGAAAAGATATATCAGTGATAACACCTTAAGCCTGTCCTCTGACTCATTGTTTTTCAAAGCTGAGCTTAGAGCAGTGCAAATACTACATTTTCCACTCATTCTTTTTCAAGGTCATGTGCTCAGCAGGAGCAGCAAGTCACGGTATAAGGATTAACTGTTGGTAAAGAGTCAGAGAAGATTTTCTTTGGGAGCAGGACAGAAATGAGTTTCCTGTCCTGTTGTATACATCAGTTTTACATCACAGTATCTTGGCATGCTTTTAGAAGATGTGAGGTGCGTGAGTGTGTGGGTGATGGAAGTATCTCTAGGAGAGCTGTCTTTTAAATGTCGTTGTATTGTTTTTCAGTGCAATGACAATAAAGGATATTCTATTCTATTCTAAGATGTGCAGGTCTTAATAAGGTGTGTTTAATAATCTATATCAACAGAAGGAAGTCACAAACAGCTGTCGTACCATAAACAAGATTCAGCAATGCAAGGGATGTCAGACCCAGAAAGATGAAGGACAAATGTAGCAGCATTCATTGACAAAACTATTCTTTAATTTATCTGGACAGGGAGTCTGATAACATAATGCATGTATTTTTAAAAGCAATATTTTACAGTGTGACACAACAGATTTTTGTTGTAAGTCTATTATTTTAATATATATCTAGGAACATTATCTGAAGAGAATATTTTCTGCATAAGTGCGGTATTTGGTCAGAAACAACCTAACTGTCTCCTTATGGCCTCTATTTCAGTAAGCTGATAATATAATATCACAGCTGTCATACTATGGAATCACATTAACTCTGCTTACAGCATGCTGTGGACGGTTAGGTTTTCTGTGACACACAGGGGTCCACACGAATTTTACGTTCTGTAAAAAATATACGGAACATTTTCCTCCCTTAGATATGCGATGTTACTGTATTTTTTCACTTTCACTCCACTTACATTACCCAGTTCTCTCGATTGCTACCTTTAATTTGAAACTGCTGACCGGAAATCGTGTTATTTCTATGTCCTAAATCGTTTAAACACGGGGAAAGGAACTTTTGTCAACGGGTTAACTGATGAAATACTTTGTTGTTCGTAGTACAAAGATGGACTGCTTGTTCATTAGTGAGTTGTTTTCACTTTGTGTTTCATTTTCTGCCAGAATAGTGTGTTTTAATATAATAGGATGCAACAAGTTCGCTGCACCTGCAGGGTGATGTCAGGCTCACGATAAACTTATTTTCACAGACTGTTGTGTACTTTAGATAAGTTAGGCTTTCGTTTCAGGGCTAACCTGTTTTTAATAAGCTTAACTGGCTTGGCTAAGTTACCATAATATAGTTTCTGGGGTTGAGGTGTTTTATTTTTAAGCAATGTTTCGGTATTCCCAGAACTTGTACCGTGCGCACAAGTTTGTCTCGTTAATTAGGTCCGTAACTATTATTATTATTATTATTATTCGTTGTTGTTGTTGTTGTTGTTGTAAAACGTGTCCTGTAGGCTAGTGAAAAATTCCATTATCAAAGTGTCGTTTTGTCTGAACGTCTAAGCAAATCCCATTAACTCTCGAGTGAGAGAAAGAAAAGCAGCAAAGATGGCAGTGGTGGAAGAAGTAATACCACAATCTAAAAACACTCTGTTACTAGTAAAAGTCCTGCATAAAAATGATACTTAAATGAAACTTCCAAACTATTAGAATCAAAATATACTTAAAGTACCAAAAGTAAAAGTAGTCATTATGCAGACACATTACATATGAGTATATCATATCTTTGGATTATAATTATTGATGCATGCACTGTGTACATCGCATTTAATGTTGCAGCTGGTAAAGGTGGAGCTAATTTGAACTATTTTATGTGCTTATAATTTGCAGAAATCAGCAAAATCCTATGATTATAGTGCATGTTGTATTATTAATCTGATTATGAAAAGTAACTAGTAACTACACTAATGAAATAGATGTAGAGGAGTAAAAAGTATAATATTTGACTGAAATGTAGTGAAGTCTGAAGTAGCAGAAAATAAAAATGCTCAAGTAAAGTAAAGATACCACAAAATTGTACTTAAGTACAGTACTTGAGTAAATGTACTTAGTTACTATCGACCACTTGAAGATGGAATCAGAGGATGTTTGACATTTTGATTGGAACCTAATTGAAATTACTAATTGATTATCAAAATGTTCTTACCAGTTTAATAAAAAGCTACTAAAATAAATGGATGATACTCGACAGAATTTCTCGTGAAAAAAGACTTGTCTCAAGTTGCGTCCTTGTCTGATTTGGATTATTTCCATTTTTAAAGAATAAAATATCAAATCACACTGTCTGAATAATAGCCTTGCTTATGGCATGAGTTCATGTGATGATTAATTTGTAGTGATATAAAAAAAACTTCTATATGATATGCACTTTTTTGGTCATCTTTGTCAACAGCCTGCACAAAATTTGACCAAACTAATTTGCTCCTGACTTCGGCAAAGAATGCCTCCATCCTCTCATCCCTTTCCCCTCATTTAGCTTTCTCCCGCAGTGACTGTGAGGCATCATATCATAAGTTGGATTTTACCAGGCAGGTCCATTCAGATCCATTCATGTCTTGAACATATGGGCACACAGACCTGAAACCTGAGACAGTGAAACGTGACCCAAAGCGACCTGACTAGAATGAGTAAAGTTTTGACCTGACCTGACTCAGGTCCCAGCTCGGGTTTGGGGTCCTCATTGGAACCGTGAAGACCTCAGTTGTTTGGCATTGGTTCTACAAGTTTCTGAACTCTACTGGAGTTTTTACAAGAGATGTTCCCTCATTTGATGCTTTGATGGATGATGGTGGTGGAGACACTGTCTAACGCGCTCCCATAGAAGTTGAAGTGGGTTTAGATTTGGTGACTTTAAAGGCCACATATGATTCATATCATTTTTATACTCTGACCATTTAGTGACCCCTCATGCCCAATAGATGGGTGCATTGTCATCCTGGAAGTGACCACTTCTTTTTTTACCTGTTTATTTAATTGTTCTGTTGTTTAGTTATGTTTGATGCAATATGTGTTTGTCTCTTCCTGTTCTTGTTCTTTGTTCTTCCTCCACTTCTCATGTGTTGTTTGTACCTATTCACTCTTACTTCCCTGTACTTAAAATCGGGGATGTTTTCTTCCTTTTTCTTTATCTTTCCAACTTCACTGATTGGCCACAAGTGAATAACTTAACATTATAAATGGCTGTTGTGGCCTCTTCACATTTGTGTGTGTGGTCTCCATAGTTTGAATGGTTTCTGGAGTCGTTCTTGATGTTTTATCATGTAATATTTGCAGGAGTAACTGTGGCTGAGATGATGTTGTCTTATTTTCGTTTTGTTTGTCATCAACAAAATTTCCATTAATGATCATTAATGCAGATCTCTTAGAGGGTAATAAATGTATCTGGGCAGAACAGCCAGATATTTCTCACTTTGGGAATGGATGCTTGTCTAGTGCTGCAGTCAAAACTGGTTTAGTATTTTCCTCTATTGTTTTCCCATAATAGGTCTGCAGTTCGCTTTAGTCCCAGAATCCCAGAATAAAATGAAAAGCGGGACAAAAAGTGTATGGTAAAATATTTAGTTGTTGGACCTTTGTCTTTTCCACACAATGAAAACGAACATTACAGAATGCAAAGGCTTGTCTATCAGCTGAGAAACGCACACACATGCCCAATGTTCACCTCACAGATGATAAACACTTTCAGCACCAACTCCCGTCTCACCCCTTATGTTAATGTAGCCTATCGACTTTCAGGAATACTGGCATAGTTTAGATCTATGAAAGATTAAACTAGCAAATAGGTTATTTAGTTTGTGCCTTTAATATAACTGTCAATCTGCTTGTTGAAATCACGATCCTCACATTAAGCAGTGACTATAATCAGTGAATTTAGTCATGGTGATCTGGTCTGAACAGTAGAGGAAAACTATATCTAGAAAACCAGCTGTCTTCTAATACGTTGCCTTGGAATCATATAAATATAGATAAAGTTTATTTTTATTATTCCCTTCAGTTTAGTAATATATATATTGTGTTAATCAGAATGGAAAGGCAAGTGTGGTTTGGTAAACATACCAACAGTTTTGCGAACTCTAAGTTATTGTGCCTCAAATTTCTGAAAATGACTATTTTTATGGCATGTGATGTTTAAGTGTAATCATCATGATGCATGATGCATCCACAAAAATATCACACATTTCTGGGGTTAAGCCCAGAGGCAGACAGTGCCTGTTATCTATTGACAAAATGATACAGGATTGTTAATCCTTAGGTAGTCCTCACCATTACCTTTTTAAAGAAAAATCAATTGCTGAGGCTCAGACTTGTCATTGCTGTCCATGCTTTGGATAGTGTCGGCTTTGTCACCTTCTCTTGCTGTGGCTCATCAGCTATCCTGTCACATTTGTGCTGAAGAGAGGTAATTGGACCCCTTCTCACTTTGTAAATGCTTTCTGGAGAAGGAGACCTTGCCGCCTTAGCTGAAGTAGGGTAATTTGCTGGCACTGAGGCGATGTAATACAAGGCAGATAATTATTTTCAAGTGTACAGTCCATTGCTAACAAAGTAATAGATGTGTGATTTCAGTCTGAATAATAAACCTGGTGCCTAGAATTTGTAGACTATTGTCCCTTCTGGTCTGTAGGGAATTTAGGCTGGAGAGACTCACTATAATTTGGTTTACTGCCTTGGACAGATGCTAGTCCGTAGAGTAAAAACACTTCACAATCATAGGGATTTACTGTACATTTTGAAGTCTGTGTTTAGTACAGTAGACTAAAGCTAAATCATGTAGAAATAGTTCAAACGCATCTTCTACTTTCTTCTTGTTGTTCAGGATGCAGGGTAAAGTAACTTAATGATTTTATAATAAAGAACAGTTGGCTATTTATGTTGTACCTTAGCACTAGCCTGCAGAGTTGTGGTTTTCAAACTGAGAAGGTCCAACCTTAGGTTTGTAGGATGATATTAGAGGTGTAAGGATTAATATGGGTTAGGTGGAGAAAATATCTTCAACTAAGGAAATGCATTGTCCGGTCTCTCTTCAGCTGTCTGTTGATATTGACTCAAATCAGTCAACCTTAAAAGGGAGTTTTGCATCGCTGCCCATTGCAGATGATGCAGCTTTGCTGGCATCATTGGTGTCTAACCTCCACTGTGAACCAGGGTGGATTGTAGGTGGGTGGGTGTGAAGTGTTTAGAATGAGGGTCAGTGACTCCAAATCTAAAGCCAGAGTAGCCTTTTAGAAAACACTGGGTAGGCACCTTTGGGTTAAAGACCCTTTGGTTCCTGTCTTGAGAGATGTTGCACCAGTGTGCTGTGTGCATCCAGTGCTGCACACAGCACATCATTAAAACTCGTAACCTCATGGAGAGACAGGATCTGCACTGTTTTCACACTGGCCATTTTCATAACACTCCACTGTGACTGGCTCATGACAAACTAGTTTGCATTTGCAGTCGTACCTTTAAAATAGGCCGACCAAAGAGAATGGCAGCATACACAGAGCAGCTGAGTATGATAATAACTATGACTGCTGTATCTGAACAAGTAAAGGACAGAAATCCAAAACAAAAAATACAGTAAAATGCCTAATTCCTTGGACGTTTTTTTTTAAATGCAAAGGCTGCAAATCCACGTTTCTGCTGTGTTTCAGTTGAGTCTGTGAGGACACATTTGAGCAGCGTTAAACCAACCAGTTTAGGAAGCATTTACAAAATGTGTCAATAAATTTAAAGATGAATGATAAATTAATATTGTATAAAACCTGTTCCAAAAATATAGTTTTTACTTTTGCTGTTTCTGTTGTCTATTGCCTGCGCTATCAAAACATTTAAACAATCTAAACTAATAATTCCCAACCGCCACTTAAATCAGACAAATGCAACGACAACTTACAAACAGAAGCAAATTAGGCATCACAGTACATTTTATCTTAATACAAACCCCAGCTTTATTGCTGTATTATGAAATGGTAGTAGGCCTATATGTACAACGACATAACTTTGATATCCTTCAAAAGATCCACTTCAGTGATGGAAGAGAAATTGTGACAAAGTTGCTGAGGCAAATTTTAAAAGTGCTTTTGATTATATAGCGATAGCCAGTACCCTATGGCTTAAACAGAGTGTGTGAAGGAACTCTCAATGTTTTGTACATCTGTCTATGAATGGCCTAATATGAAAATAGATAGGTCATGTTTGAGTGTGCCAGATGGAGACAGAGCTGCACCATTAGTGTCACACTGTGCTGCTTGCTGTTGTTCCTCTTGGCAAGTAGAAGGAAGCTGCAGCCGTCCTGTTTGGTGGGAAGCTGCTGCGATGATCGGACTGTGTGAAAAATGAGGCGGAAATAATCTGTTCCTTTATGCAGACGGTTACGGAATGGCTTACGCATGGTGACCTGTTCCCGGCCACTGTGACTCAACTCAAACTTACAACCACTATCTGTTTTTCTTTCTTTCCTTGCCTCTTTATCACCCACCACCCCAGACACCATACTTCTTTTTTCTCTCCCTCTCTCTACCCTTCTCTTCTCATTCTGTGCATAGGGAGTGGTGTTTGGGCAGTCATGTGACTTTTTGTCTGAACACAATTGCCGGTGTTTGCCATTGGCCGATTTTCTTTGAAAGAGCGTTGGTTTCCCAGGTGATGGGGAATGGCGGCACCACTTCACTTTTCTTTGCAGCTGACCTCCCCCCCTCCCTTCTAGCATTGCTCTGAGCCGGTGTCTCTCTGCCTCTCTGTCTCTTCCACAGGCCGTGGCGGATCAGGTAACCCATGAGCTCGTGACACGTTTGTCTCGCTCTTCCACCTTTACCTCTTCTCCTTTTTCATCAGACACGTAGTCACAGACACCATCAGACTGCAAGAGGTAAGTGAAGAAATGGCTTTGTTCGTTGAGTGTTTTTTTTTCTTTTTCACTGAGTTTACACATTTTTTTGTTCTTTTCCAGTTGAACACATGGCTGTACTTGTTTTCTGTACTATGGAAATGATACAAAGTATACAGAAGAGCAAGGACAGATTAGTCACTGATTAAACAATGACTAAATGTTTTACAGATAAAGTTAGTCCTTGTTTATTTGACAGATGCTCTTGTATTAGTCACCATTGTGTCAGTGCTTGACATGTTTAATAAAATGCTTGCTTAGCACTGTGATGATTAAGTGATATTAACTGATGATGAATCATTCAGTAATCTGTATCACCACCAGTGCGTATTGTGTATTGTTGTTACTACTGAGTGTATGTGTCAGACAAATGTTGGATGCACTGAACGCAAACAACCAGGGTTAGCTTTTTAAATGTCCAACAGGATAAATTATGACTAAAAATGTGTGGCGGTAACCCAGTTAGGATGGGCCAAAATTATTTTTCTATTGTAATGAGAGATGTACTATAGGCTTAGTTTATCTTCCATGAAAGATTCATCAGCGCACGCTCACTGCTCTGCACAGCTCGCATTGGTGCAAACACAGTAAGTAATGTGTTTGGGAATCTGGCCACTTTGTGTGGATTTCCTAGCATGGCTACCGTCCTGAAGTGGTGCCCTCTCTGCTCCCCTTTCTTGGGCTCCACCAACCAGGTGGTCGCTTCTGTGTTTGGTTACTGTGACAACCCTGAAAACAGCCTCCCAGGCCCTCCCTCAGGTGCACTTTATCTGATGACCTGGGTGATCCTCTGCACATTCACACATACACACTTGCACTCGCATACACAAATGGACACAAATATCTGTTTTCTGACACTTGACCCTTCACATAGACAAGGGACACATTAAAGAAGAGCTTGCAAGAGACAGAAATGACTGATTTTTAGTAAGAATAACAGCTATACATGTTGGATTGCTTAAGTTTACTCTTATTTTTTGCTGTAAATACTGAGAAATGCAGCACTGACTTAAGTAGTCTCAATGTTTGCTTTTCTAAGCTAGTCTCCCTCTGGATGTACTTGCCTCTTTGTAAACATCAAGCCATTTAAGCAAGGTGGTTGGTAAAGAGTTTGGAGTCTCAAAGGAAGCCCATGTGTCGTATGAGCTTATTCATCAGGGCTGGTTAAAATAAGGAAGACAACTTATGCTTGAGATCACAAATTGTACGATTGATCCTTTCAAGTCCAGCATGTTAACTACAGGCAGTCTGATTTAAGGTTGCACAGTCAGTTGGTGTGGAAATCAAGCCATTTTTATAAATATGATGTTTAGACATAACAATTGAATTTTTGTATTGAGTGTTGTAAGTGAGAAGGAAGCAGGGCTGAAATGGGTGTCATGGATCCACAGCCTGTTATTGCTGAGGCAGCTAAGAGGAAACTGGCACTGAGGCCTTGTTGTTGCTCTGA
>NW_018128087.1:702178-704526 GCF_001952655.1 Monopterus albus | reverse complement strand
TTTACGCAGACGTGCAGGGGAATATGTGAGAGAGCGAGACGCACAAATGGCCTTTGTCTAAATGCTGATTAGTAATCTGGAATATCCACCCACATACACACACACATTGTCATTAATTCAGCGTCATGCACATGCTCACTTCAGTACACACTCAAACCCTCCACCACTTGAATGAAGATGGTGATGGCAGTCTCGCTGGCCTCGTTAAAATTCAACATGTCTTTAAGTGTCTCTACTCGAAGTTATGTTGAATCAGTTTTGTCTGTATCCCATGCTTCAAACTACAATGACTGTGAATGGTAAGATTAAAGAGGTCCAACCATGTTTGTGTGTGCGCATGCGTGCATACATTTCTGTTTGTGTGTGTACTTTTAGAGCATGATTATAGGTAGACTTTCTGTAACACAGCTTCAGCTTTCCTTTGATGTAGTAAAGCCACAGAAGGAAATAGATGATAGGCCTGGTGCAGTGAAAGCTTTTAAATGCTGTTGTTCCTGCAGGTGGTTGGATAGTCCTTTCACCCCTAGACACTCAGTGGAATAAACTAGCACTGTAAACAATGTTTTGATTAAAAGGTGTGAGGGTAATATCTTAGTCTAAATGGAGGACAAATGGAAAAGCATTTAGACACTGTTAGACAAACAAACTACAGACTCTGTCAGAGTGCACCTGGGGGTGTTGCTCCTCGCTCTGTGTGGGGCTTACAAAACTTTTGTTCACCTCCAACCCCTGACCTCCACCTGATAGTTCCACTGTCACTAAACTGCATTTCCTGATCGTCACTAGATCAACAGCTCCGGCCACCATGCAGACCAATATTTTGTCCTACCCCATTCTGGATTTGTCTTGTTGTCTTGTTCTGTCTGTATGTGGTGTAGGTCTAGGGCAGGTCCCCTCTCTGTCTTGAGGAATCCTGAATCTTGTCAGGAGGGGATCTCTGGTAAGAATATCATGTTTACTCACTTGCACTCTTTGCTTAAGAGAGACACAGGAAGACATGAGAAGGCGACTATCATCCCATCCAATTTTGTGTTTGACTGAAAAGTTGAGGGCCTTACTGTCAAAGTTTTTTCCGAGTACCAATCAGCCTGGCTGTAGCATATTTCCATTTACTGATAGGAACAGCACAGAGCAGCACGGTGTGACACTAATGGTACAGCTTTATCTCAGGAGACAGCAGGATGGGAACAAACTGGCTCAGGTAGTGGAGATGAAGGAGGGAGATGAGACATTTTGAGGCACTAGTTTTAGCTACTTCCAACTTGTCCACTTGAAGTCAATGAAGGACGGTGCCACAGCTTATGATTTATGCCCATATTTATTCCACCTCTAAAAATAGCTTTTTTAATAGCATCTCAAAAATTTAACACAAGGCCATGTGAATGGTGGCAGTCTTTTTTTAATGGTAGCAACTAAGCCAGTCTAGACTGGTTTGAATAAAGAGGAAAAGGAGAAAAAGAGATGATCGAAAAGGAGTACAGTCAAAGTACTGATAAGTTGTTACTGAAAGCCAGCTGAGATTCTGTTAGGTGCTTTGTTAGTACAATCTGGGGTTAAAAAAACTTTTTCTAGCTTCTTTTCTATCCTGTGCTTGGAGGAATACAGATTTATTTTTTAACAGCAGTGTATTGTATATGTTGATCCATTTGACCCTTTATCTCCGTGCATTTTTCACTCTGTACTCCCCTGTCATCCTGTTGTCCTCAGTTCACCTTGGAGTTGTATTTCCAATGCAGGTGCTGCTATTTGTAAAGAGATGATAGATATAATTACATGTGTTTGCTTCCAAAACATGTATCATCTTTTTGAGCCAGGTTTCAGAGAAGAAAACAAAAGTCTTTGTCTGTCCATCGTGTGGGATGTGGTGTATTTTTTTTTTTTTTTTGTCTCAACAGTGCAATTACCTTTGTTGGCAAAAGCCATCTCTTCTGTCATAATGATACACAAGGCATAGCTACACTACTGGAGCAACAGCACCGGCCTGACCATAATGAGACAGCAATGCTATACTTAGCTGTGTTTTGAACAAACAGAGCATTACTACCTTGCCTTGCTTGCAGTGAGGATGAAAACTGACATCAACAAAAGTTCAGGATTTTCTGACTTGCTTTGGCTTCTGAAAATAGAGCTATCCCAGTCTGTTCTCACTCCATTTGCTGCTCAGGCTTCAGTCCTGACTGACCTGCTGTCCACCTGTTGAAGAATGTGTTTAGTGAAAGGCTGAATAAATAGAGAGAAGGAGGGGTGGGGGTTTCAACAGGCAAGATGGGAATGGACGAGCCATAGGAGCAACTGAACGCTATTCATTCTAGGTGAATAATGGCCTACAAAGATGCTATCAGCATGTA
>NW_018128087.1:683912-702089 GCF_001952655.1 Monopterus albus | reverse complement strand
AGCCATCTTCTTGTCTCCTCTGAGCTGATTTATAGGCGGCTGGCCACTCTTTGGACAGATTTATACCTGCTATCACTTGTTGCGGTATTAACTTAGTGGTAGGTAGTGATTGAAAGCAGTTGAATATCTATGTGGACTGTGGAGCTAAATGCATTTATATCCTTTGTGCAATGAGGATAAATGGTAAAACAGCACAAAATGGAGAAGGTTTTTTAAGCACAAGTTTTAAAGCTTTTTAGGCTTGGTCTTTGTTTCCTTTAGTTTCCCCGCTGACTGCAGAGGGAGGGTTGGAAGAGGAGGTAAGGGGGTGGCAAGAATGTTTGAGTCACACAGAAAAAGAGGGATGTTATGCTGTGTTTGACAGGGGAGGGTGGGATGAGAGAGGCACAACAGTGGGAGGTGCCCTGAGGAATGCCTGGAAGGTGTCAGCAGATTCTGGGGGGCTTTGGACTGATAATCTTCCATATCACGTTACAATACCCTCACCCACCACTCTGACTTTAGGCCTGTTGTCTTTTTGTCTCAAACCAATAAGGAGGACTTGCTGCTTGTTAACCTTTGCCTGGCCATGTCTTACCAGAAAGAAGCCCTTAAATGAACTTGGTGTGGATCTGACGATGGACAAGCCCATGGGCCACTGAAGGGTAACAGGCTGTCAGGATCTGTAAAGTCTATGTACTTGTCTGCTGCTTTTAAAATGTCAGTCCTCCTTGACACCTCAGCCTTTTCTCACTGTGGCCACTGGTACCTAAGCAGTCCCTCGGGAGGCTCTCCCCTGACTTTTATTCTAGAGTGATTTGTCAGACAACACAGCTCTTAGATCTGCCAAAAGCTTCTCTTTATGGACAGAACAGTGAAACAGTGCACATAGATGTGAACCAACTCTCAGTGGGACTCTGTGACTCAGCCTGGCTAAAAGCTAGAGCATTCGTCACTGTGGTCTTTTGTTTGCAAGGTTTAATTCATCAAATTAATGCAGTTAATCCAAGAAATCTATTTTTGGAGCATCTGCTTCATACAGTGGTTATTAGGCACTGTGACGGCATATCCTCATTAGTCTGTTCAGAATACAATTTGATGTCAGATAAAGGCAACGTAAACACAAGAATGAAGTTGCTGGATCAAACCAGTTGAGTTCCGTAATTACACTGGTTTTATGCAGCATTAAACTGGTTTTCTATTTTGCAATAATGCAGTAGAAAGTGGATTTTGAAACTGGCATAATGTTTCATTTTGACTTTTGTTATTTCTGTTTTGCTTCTGGCAGTTTTTCAACTTTGCATATTCCCTGTCTCAACATTTTTGCCACAGAAATGTAGGCTTTTTGTGACAAGCATTTCTTTCAGTATTTAGCCTGTTATCAGATGTCATTGGCTGACAAAGGGGAAAGTTATGGAAAATAACATGTTTAAAAATTCAGAGAAATTAAGTAGTCATGGCTGCAAAACAAATCTGTTATGGTTTCGCGTCAATCAGCTTCCTGGCTTTCTGTTTGTTTACCTGTTCTCTCCCCGCTGCTCTGTCACCGCAGTTAGTCGCCATGTCCGTCACCTGTGGCCTGTTATCTCCTGGTCCTGTCCCTTGCGGTTTCTCTCTGCAGTCAGCCATCACTCCTCCCACCTGCTGCCCGTTGTCTCCCGGTCCTGTCAGGTATATATACACCCTGTCTTCCGCCGCGTCTTTGCTGGTTCATGTGATACTATATCGTTACCTTACGTTTATGCTACGCTGCGATACCATTACCTGACATTTATGCTATGCTAGCCGGTTAGTATTATGTGTTAGTGTCCTGAGCTTACCGTCTTTTCGACTCCGTGTTCCCGTCCTGTTCCTGTTTGTTTCTGCATTTCGGCAGCTCTGATTAGTCGGCGTCTGGTCGGTCAGCAAGCTCCCCGTTCTGTTGGTTACATTCGTCAGTCCCCTGCTCTTCATCCTTCTGTTCCCTGATTGCTGATCTTGCTACTTTGTGTGTCTGACTACTTCCACAACCCTGTGTACTTGTCCGTCGACTCACCTGTCATCCTGGTCCTCCTGGCTGCTGCCTGCTTACCTGCTCGTCTTCTGGTTCCTGTGTCCACCCTGTTGCCGGCTCTCCTGCTCATCTTCTGGTTCCTGTGTCTCCCCTGTCACCGGCTCTCCTGCTCGTCTTCTGGGTCCTGTGTCTCCCCTGTTGCCGACTCTCCGGCTCATCCTCTGGTTCCTGTGTCTCTCCTGCTGCCGGCTCTCCTCCTGGTCCCTCCTTGGTCTCCTGGTCCGTCCTTGGTCTGCTCGTCCCTCCTTGGTTCCTCTCTGGTCTCCTCGTCTCCTCTTGGTTCCTCTCTGGTCTCCTCGTCTCCTCTTGGTTCCTCTCTGGTCTCCTCGTCTCCTCTTGGTTCCTCTCTGGTCTCCTCCCTGGGTCCTCGTCTTCCTGCCTCCCAGCATTACCTGTGTTTTGGTTCATTAAACTACTTTCTTTGGCTCCTACTCGTCCTGGTATGTCTGCTACTGGGGTCCACACCACACTCACACGTAACAAAATCACAAATATGATGGCTGATTTTATCTTATCACCGTTATATAAGCATTGGCATATGTATTATATTTCATCTACTCGACATCACTAGCTTTATCATAGTTTTTCAAAATGTACATGTTCATGTACATTTAGAAAATGCACTGCCATTTTATAACCTCTGATAATTTTATTATTCATCATTATATGAAAATAGGCAGCAGCCTAATGTGTTTTAATGCTATGACATATTTAGATTTAAAATGATTCTTTTTTAGGATTTTGTGAGGGACAATGGAGTCGAACTTCCACTTTTATTTACATTTAGTTGTATGCTTGGTATCAGCTTCACTCTCAGTAACCATTCCTTAGTTTCAGATTTGGGGGATGGTATAGGAACAAACAAAAAGAGGCAAATAGTGGTTCAAATTTAATTTTGAGGGAAATGTGAAGATTCAGAGGGCAGAGGTGCTAACAGAGGAGAGGGGTCCAGCCCATGCTGAGAGGCTCCCACACATTCTGCCTGACCTATTGTTCATGCATTTCTTGGCTCTGTATTTAGCTGTGGGAGGGGGCTGTGGAGAAAGGAAGACAGTTCAGGATTGTGGCATTGTTCCATACACGTTGAGTAGTTTTTATAAGTGATTGGGCTTTTGCTTTGTGCATGTGTTGCTCTCTGGGTCAGTATGGTCAGATTTGGGCTCCTCCATTCAATCATTTTCCCACAGGGTGTTGTCAAATTCAAACACACACACTACAATGGCACCTGGTTAGCTGGACTGTGACCTCATACCAGGAAAAAGGAAGTGGAAAAACACCTGACAGCATCATTTGTATAATCAGCTGTTCATGTGACTGGAGGCCAGAGAGAGGATGTCTAATGCCGCAGGTTGTAGCTAGTACAAACAGTAGGGACACATACATATATACACCTGCATGTAAACACTTTTGGATTTTATTCTGTTTTCTGTGACTCTTCTTAGCAAGCAGTGCATGGTGTATGGAGAATACAAAGGGAATAACTGAGGAAACTGATACAGGAAGAGAATGACAAAGCCACAAACATGCTTTCAACTACCTGAAAAGGGGGAGGTACCAGATCTGTCAGCAGAGCAAGAAAGGGTGGAGAGAGAGAGAGAGTGAGACTGGGAGGGTGTGTTTCTGTGTGGGTGAGAGACACAGAGAGAAGGAGGAGGGGTATAGACAGAGAGAGACAGAGCGACAGAACTCCAGCAGTCTCTCAGATCTTTGCTGTGGCGAGGACACACAGGAGAAGTACATTCCGGAGGCAGCAAGCGAGGAGAAGTCGCGACATCCTTTAAATCTTTCTGTGACCACGTCTGACTGCCTCTGACCTCTGCAGGACTCGCACGCTCCTCACATCCTCTCACACACGAACACTCACTCGCTGCCTCACACATCAGCCACACAACCGGCCTTGCTGCTCTGTGAGAAGTTAAGGATTTCTCTAAGTGAGGCACAGAAATGGGGGAATAAACAACGACAGAGGGAATTTAAGACTTTGAAGCAAAGAGCCTGTCAATCGGTGAGTGTAAGGGCTTTTCTCAGGCGTTGTTTGAATGTGTCCTTGACAGTTTGAATGTCAGTGTTGGGAAGTTTTCGTGAAGCAGATTTTCTGTAGTGGCTTTTCACTATGTTCACATGCATGGTAGGAGAGCTATCTTTATGAATAAGCGTGAGCTTTAGTCTGCTTATCTTTTCTGTGCGGAAGAGAAACAAAGCCAAGCTGTGTCTTTATATATACCTGTTGATACTAGACCCGCCACCCAAGTGTTCCTGTATAAGACAAAAGGACTCAAACCTGTTTGGGTGAAACATCACTCTTGTGCACATTCTGTGCACTCCTGTCTTTTTACTTCTTTGTGTGTTTTTTCGTCTGTGTGTGTTTTGAGTGCTCCCTGTGTGAGTCAGAGCTGGTCTCTGTGCACATTTTTGTGTGCAAGTGTTTACTGTGTTGGAACTATGAGACAAGTGCAGGCTATCTCTGTTACACAGGCTGCTCACTGTAGGATTAAAGATTAATTTATGGAGGGTATGAGCAGAGTTCAGCTCACTCACCCCATGTCCTGTATTTAACTGTTAACGTGCAACACATCTCAAATACCAAGACATTGCAAGCCTAATGAACCAAACCTCTCTAAGGCTATTTAAACACTGACTCATCATTATGCATGGTTAGCATCTTATTTTACATTTCCCAGCATGGTATGTGTCAGATAGTGAAATTCGGAGCTCATTAGCAGGCTGTATTCGTTATCCAATCAGGGCCATCGATTGGACCCCCCCTCCCACACACACACACACACACACGCGCGCGCACACACACACAGAACTCCAGTGGGAGATGATTATTTTTCCCCACTAACTGCCTGTGGGATTTAGACAGTTATATGTCATGTGTTGCTCACAGTGAACTTGGTTCCAGAGAGATAGTTGTAGGGGAAGCTACCCAATGGACAACTTTGACTCAAGCATATTTCATAGCTTTAACATGGCTTCTATAAATTGATTGATTTCTTTTACTTCTAAGTTATTTTTGCCACTTTTTCAGTCATGGTTATACTTGATATTCTGTTCAGATGTATTAATCTCATTTGACCTTTGCTCATTTATCTGTATCAGGTGTTGATGCAGGAAGTTGACCAAAGAAGAGAAGTGTTTATATAATGCTTTTCTAAATGTCTCTTCTTTTTAATATAATGAATATTAAAATAGCAGTATGCTGATGTGGTTGCCAGCGGTGGAGCACTTTTTAAAACTTTAAGCTTTTTCCCCAGGCTTGATTAGTTAGCACTTCTTTTCTCTCCCTTTCCCTTTGTGCATCTCTCACTGCTGAGATATTTCTTATTTTCACATGAATGAGCCTGTTTAGTGTGGAGAGAGCAGTGTCCTCTGAGAGACGTCGTGCCTTGTACTCCACAATGTTTTTTTTTTTTTTACTGCTCCTTCACTGCTTGAATAAACAGATGAACTCCTCTCCTCATCTGGAATTGTCCGTTTGTCCACCTGTGTCTCTGTCGGTGTGTTGCTGAGCTCGCAACGCAAGTAAAGCAAGTCCACCTTTGCACATGAGATATCTTTAGGGATTCTTGATGGGAATTTCCAAAGTCATTCTTCATGCTGTGAAGTGACTTAATTTCTCGCCATCCTTATCAGCAGTGCTTTTCAGCTCCTGCAGCTACTTTCAGGGCCAGACGTAATTGCAAACGCTTTAACAGCATGTTGGAGAAATAATATGTTTGCATGTTTGGGGTTGTGATTATTTTTGGGTAGGTAGTTTGAACCAGCATCTCTCTTTTTATCTCTCTCACTCTGTAACTATCTTGCTTTCCCATGTGTTGCTCTGCCTACCTTTCTTGCTCCCTGTTGTTCTTTCCGTGCGTCCTCCCGCCCTGCCTGTGCAGTGTGTCGGAAGGTAGTGCTGTGCTGTGCTCATGTCGGATCCATTAGGGATGAAAGCACACTGCAGTGATAAAAGATTGATCCACCCCTCTTTGCGTCACATTCACATCCCTCACACCCTGTTCCCTCATCCTCCCTCACACCCCTATTTCCAATCCAAAGTCAACCCAGTTTTCAATTTATCACATCATCTGTGCTTTTATAAATAAATCATCCTCACCAAAACTTTTTCCCTTAGGATTTTATAAATTCTGGAATATTCTGCTGTTCTTGTTTAGGATGCCGTATTTAGCCTGTTGTACATTTATGCAGGTTCTCATGATGCAAAGCAAATCTCTTCCTTCTTCTCTGGACAGTGTTTTTTTTTTTTTAATTAAGACTGTTCCCCTTTCACTCTTCTGGTGTTTGTGTCATACCAGGAAGGGTAATATGTACTTGGCTAGCAGAAACAGTAAGATACTGGCATCCAGCCCAGCATACGCAGGCCTTGGTTCACCTGTTGTATAGTAGGAGGCAAAGACAAACACAGCAGACCTGTAGTTTGTCAGCTGGGAGACTATAATTACTAATAGGAAGGAGGGGACTTGGTAGGAATTTCACTGTAATTCTGTTTTTAGGTGTTAAGACAGGTAGCTGCTTAGGAGCACCTGAAAGCACATTTTTGTGCTGTATAACTGCAGAAGTCTCTGGACCCATCTGAAACAAGTGTATAAATCTTTTGAACCCAGCTGGAGAGTTTGAGAAACATGCCTCTCAAGGAATGGTTTGTTGCCAGCTGCTCAGCACTGTACTTGTTTTGTCTTCAGTCAAATTTTAAGGCAGTGTTGTTGAAATAGCTTGAAAAGGTTCAGGTCACTGAGCAGCATGCAGGTCCTTAGCCTGAATCTCTTTTCAGGTGTCCAACATGTGCAGGTCTCAAGTTAATTTAAACCAGCTGTCCTCACACAGCTTAGTCCACCTACGGACATGTTTCCAAGTGAGTCCAACTGACCAGAAAGTTCAGCTGTCATGTCCTGTCAGGATGAACCTCTTTGTAGCTTTCATGGGTGTTTGTTCTGCTATGTTACCCAAATCTATAGCTCCACATTTCACGTTCTGTTGTAACCGCTGTAAAACCACTGGCAGGTTATAGTTGCTGGCGTTTTGGGTGTCTGTTTGTCTGTTTGTCTCATTGGCCATGGTTCTCAGTTCTACTGTGTGTAGTGATTGTAGTGTGGTAAACATCTCTGCCAAACCCCTGGGATGGTCATGTGACTGTGTGTGAGAGAGACCATGGATGTGTGTCTGTGTGCCAATAAGCAGCGGGTTGCTCCCTCGTTCAACCACCCATGCTTTGTTGACTCTCAGCACACAGAGCTCTTCGGGCCGTAAATAACATGGTGCCCCTGCCAAGGGCCCAGGACAGGGCCAAAAGGGGGGGTCAAGATGCCAGTAAGAAAGAGAAAATGTCTGCTACAGGGCTTCAAGGTACTAAATCAGCAGACGGGAGAGAACGAGGCAGGTGGACTTGACAGACTCATCCCTCACGCTGAGAGGCTTGACGTTAGGCCAGTCATTTATTGTAAATGTGTTTGATCAAGCACATTAGAAGCAAACGAGCACATTTTGCTCATGGGTAGATGGCAGCTACTGGTGCACTAACACAAAGTGATGAGCTGAAGTGCATGTGTGTATTAGGGCAGTGTAAATAAAGAAACATATTATGGACAATAAGTAAACCAAGCTCCAAAATTAAAAATTACCATCAAAATGCTAGATGATAAATGATTAGTTATGTAGATTTGTTTTGAGTGAAGATATAGAACAAATGTAGATGAGATGGAAGCATGAACTTAACAGCATTAAAGATGGGTGTTGTAGGTTTTTTTTTAAGATGACAGGTCTCAAAAGAACCTTGGAAATGCTTTTACCAAACAACCTGAGATGAGCAAAAGTAGGTGAGTTTGTGGCTCTGTAGGTTTCAGTAAAATTTTCACACAGCCCTAGGGAGCTGTACCACACATACCAATCTTCATTCTGTCTGCACTTCATTACACCGAAAGCACAATTTTTCACAACTGAAACTTTGCCTCTTAATCTACAGGTAAGTGTGTAGTCTATGTTACCATGCTTCCCATAATCCAGTGACAAAAAGACCAGAACAGACACTTTTTTTCTTCCATAAAGATGAACAGATAAGCCATGTTCTCAGTATCAGGTTACCCTCGTCTTTGTTGTTTAACACATAACATTTGACTCAAACCTTGGCTCCAATCCAAGATGCAGGTTTACTGAGTTACGAGGGCACCTTGGCAGACTAAAACTTGGAACTCTGTCAAATGTTGACTGTTCCAGGTTTTACTTATTATCCAGATAGTGCAGTGAACCAGCTTCATGAAACAGGCCTTTGTTCACACCTACATCATAAACTTTGTTGCATAGAGTGTTAGTGCACGAAGTCCTGCTCTTTGGTTAGTTTCATTTTTACATATTTCACACTTGTAGTTTGTATCTGAATATTCCTAATTTAACACTCGTCTTTGTCCAGCATCTCCTTCATCACCCACCCCCTCTCCCTACTCTCTCTTTGTCATTCCCAGATGGTAACCAACCTATTGCTTGTTTGTTAACACAACGTCTGTGTAAGCATGCCAAAGTTCAACTTGGTGGCCTCAAGTCAAAGAGGTGAAGGGCTGATTCTGGAAGTGAAGGGGCACCTCAGTGAAATATACCATCTTAGTCTCAAAGGTGCTCCTAAGGTTCGGCTGAAAATCTGCATCTTGCCCTCTTCCCTGTTCCTCATCCCGACTGTCCACACATCCTCCCCCCCACACTGCCCTGACAGCTGTGATCCTTTACTCTCCTCAGAGTAATGACAGGGAGAGAGAGTCATGTGTGACACCTCCCCATCAACCCACCCTAAATCTCATGATCCACATGCAACGCAAACAGATTCCACCCTTTACTTTCCGTCTATTCTACATGGGTACATTTAGTACTCAGTATTAAAACTGGAATTTGAATGTGTATCAGAATAATGTCAATTACCAAAAGCTGATCACATGTCTGGCCAGTTTTTTCACCTTTTTTACTCATTTATTTAACAGATAGCTAATAAATCCAAATATTGCCGTAAGTTACATATTGTAGCTGTCTGATACTCAGCTCAAGTTACTGAAGCATTTAGAGGTCTTACTGAAGGTATGTCAGCAAGCACAATTACATTTTTGTGGCATGAACCTCCTCTGAAAAGACAGCTTCTTAGATTTTACATGGTTTCGCTGTGACAGGTTACCTGTAGGTCTAAACACACACACACACACACTTATGCAATTGCTGATACTTGATATCTCTCAGGCCATGGCTGTGTTTACCTGCATCCTTTTCTCCAAGGGCCAGGTATATTGGAACTCCCTAGGTAAATACTGGGAGGGTGTGAGATAAAATGCTTTGCATAGCACACTGGCCTTGGCAGTGGAGTAACATGTTAATCTGGAGAGCCTGTGGTTTTCTCTCGGATTTCCCTGCTGTCCAAATAATGTTGCAGTCAGGAACTTTAGCTTTCAAAGTTGAATCTAAAAGAATTTGGCAGTGAATGGATTACATTAGTTGCATAGTAGTAGTTTTGGAACTGCCCACATACTGAGTGATGTCCTGGGTGGAAACCAGGTGGATGTCTCCACTTTCATCTGCAAAAACATTCATTCAGTAGGCGGCTCCATGTTTTCTTTTTGTTGAAGAAATACAGTATATTTTTGTTGTAATACCACCGTTCTAACCCTGCACAAAAATGTACACCTGCTCTGCCCTGGATTGATAAATTCAGTGTTTGGTAAGCCAGTTAAGTCTCGTGTATATCACTGTAGCGGATGATCTGACACAGGGCTGTGTGTGAATGATGTAGGTGTGAGGCTTTGAGCTCTCTTCTATCCTGTTTTTCTTTCTTAGCAGAACGTTGCTATTTTTTCCTTGGGCATGGTAACGGCAGTGTTCCCTTCAAGCACTGGGGAGAATATATTGCATCATGAATTGCATGGAATTAAAGTATAATGAAAGAATAACAACCATTCTCAGCCACTGATACAAAAGCTTTCTTACAGTACCTCTACAGTCAGTGGAATCATAGTGATATGACTTAAATTGCATAAATTTGCTTTGATTGAATTATTGACATTGTCGTTTGTTGGTAATATTTCTTGTTTTCTGTGTAGAAAACCTTGGTTTATTAAGATTGCGTTTTGTCCCTATTTTGGATTATTCCTCAACAATGTAAGATGGCAAAAAAAGAAAAAAGTTGTGAATAATTGATATCAGCACACATGGAAGAACATACAAATTAACATCACACATACACTCAGACACCTGGTGTAGATCACATTCCAGCAGGGAGGTGTGATCAGACATCCACATTTCCCCCCTTTTGTCCTATTTTAGGACAATTCCTGCAAAAATTTAAGCCTGTACAATCTGTAACCTGTGAGGAACTTAGATAAGTAACATAAGAAATAATAAACGAGAATAAATGACAATAAAAAAAAAAAAAAAAAAAACTAGAAATAGCATGTGATTGTAAATATAAGGTTGTCAGCTTCCACTCATACTGTGTAAAGTGCCTCCTTTTAAATGAGTGTGTTCACTTTTACAGTTGCATGTGGCTTTAGTCCAAAATTAAGCCTCATCGTTCAGTTTGAGCCAGCCTGTGTGCTTCTGTGCTTCAGCCATGTAACATATTCTTGCTAGGAGATAACTGAATATGGCTCTCTCTGTCTATATACTGTACATGTGCACCATTTATATGCATGTGTGTGCGTGTTATCTAGTACAGTTAAAGTCAGACGTTTACATACACCTTATCCAAATACATTTAAACTCAGTTTTTCACAACTCCTGGCATTAATAAACAATCCCTGTCTTAGGTCCTTGCTGAGCGGCCGTACAGGTTATGTAGATATAGGGGTTGTTTTACTGAGGATATAGATATTTTGGTACCTGTTTCCTCCAGTGTCTTCACAAGGTGCTTTGCTGTTGTTTTGGGATTGATTTGTACTTTTGGGACCATCTCCTAGACATGATGGCTGCGTTGTCCTCTGGTGTTTATACTTGTGTAGTATTGTTTGTACAGATGAATGTGGCACCGTCAGACAGTTGGAAATTGCTCCCAAGGATGAACCAGACTTATGGAGGTCCACAGTTCTAATTTTCTGAGGTCTTGATTGATTTCTTTTCATTTTTCCCATGATGTCAAACAAAGAGGTACTGCATTTGAAGGCAGGCCTTAAAATACATCCACAGGTGCACCTCCTGTTGACTCAGACGATGCCAGTTAACCTATCAGAAGCTTCTAAAGTTTTTTGTACCAGGGACCGGTTTCATGCATGAAAATATTTCCGCGGACTGGGTAGAGGCATGGGGGTTCCAATAACAAAAACCTTTGTCAGTTCATAGTATGTAATCTGAATGCAACAATTACACTTTATATTAGGCAATTACAACAATTCTACACTATAATATCAACTCACCATAATGCAGAGTCAGTAGGAGCCCTGGGCTTGTTTCCCTGCAACTAGAAAAAAATTCCAAGGGTTTGTCTTATAATGTAGGGTGTTTTGTCTTAATGTGGCAGAGCATTTTTTTTAGGGTTTCATGGCTTCATTAGCTAGTTGGTCACCGCAAATTATGCATAGCGGGTGTGGAGCTTGTGTATCACCTGTTGCGATGAACCCGTAACTTAGGTAGGAATCGTGGTATTTTCTTTTAAATGCAGCTTTCTTTTTGCTGGCAGTCTGTGACCCTTCTGCTGTCCCATCGTTTGCGTGTTCCTTCCCGAAAAAGCTCTCAAGTGAATTTTGTTTTTGGCTAATTTTTAAAGGGTTAGCTTGTGTCGCTGAAGTGTAAAATCGCGTGCCAGAGTCAAGTGCGGTAGTGAGGCAAGGGTGAAAACAGTCGTTTTTCAAACTAAGACTAATGAAAGAAAAATAACTATAATTTTAACCACGAAATTGTTTCTTTGTGGCCCAGTACCAAATGATCAACGGGGCAGTACCGGTCCAGGGACCTGGGGTTGGGGACCCCTGGTTTAAAGTGCATTTAACTCTTGACCAACTGGAATTGTGATATAGTGAATTACAAGTAAAATAATCTGTAAACAACTGTTGGAAAAATTACTTGTCAAATATAACCGTCTTGCCAAAAAAAGAGTTTGTTAACATGACGTCTGTGGAGTGGTTAAAAAAATCAGTTTTAATGACTTCTGCTTAAGTGTATATAAACGTCTGACTTCAACTGTATGTGTGCTGTGTACAAGTTGGGCTGGGAACTGCTGAGTCAGGTTGGGAGTATATAATTACATGTGGGTACCCATCAGCAGTCTGAGACCCTTCTTCCCTGGCTCATACAACAGAATTAATTCATGCACTCACAGGGCTTAGCCTGAAATCAGCTAAATCACCCATCCTCGGCTGAGCTCTCAGTGGAGGCCGGCTCTGCCCGGCCTTCCAAGGGCTGCTGTATGTGCAGTCCTGTATTATCATTCTCACCAATTGCTACTGACTTTGTGGTTGGATCCATGAGTCAGTGCAAACACATTTTGTGTCTCTAATGTTCCCAGCCTTGCTAATTTTCCAGGGTTTAAGCAAACAAGTGAGGGACTGCTGCCAAACCAGGTATGTGGAAGTCTTTCACTATGTGAGATGAATAAAGTAGTTTTATTGTGGTGAGGGCTGTGTAAGCTGTTGTGGCCACATAATCATTGGAGTGTACCCTATGCCCTTCCAGTTAAATACAAACGTGTGCCTGGGTTTCTTTAAATTTCCAAAGTAGAATTATGAAATCAAACTCTTCCTCCTAAACATTTGAAAGAATTGCGATTAAATAAACGATTCCTTTTCTCACACCTTCTCGCTTCCTTCTCTCTTATGGTTCGTGCCAGGTTACCATCTGTCTGTGAAAGTGCTGCGGGTGATTCACGATGACTGGGATTTCACACTAAGTGCTGTTTTACACAGTGTGACTGTAGTGGTAGTGACAGCCATGAATGGCCATGTCGTGGTCTGTTTCACATCAGCTGGAGTGGCTTTAATGTCTAAACCCTCATCAGTCATCAATTACATGCAATGGGATTACACAGCTTGTATATTTAGAGACTCTGTGTGAGATCTAGCAGATAATAGTAGAAAAACCACAGCTGGAATTTGAGCTTGCAGCCTTTTAGTTAGCTTTTGTAAACACCTGATAATAATGCTGCCTGTATTTATCCTTGGTTTGGATGCACAGGCGTCCCCCTTATTAATGAGCTCTCATTGAGATTTAACACTTGGATGAGCCAGTCATTATAGAAGAAGGCTGCAGCAACAGATCCCTGAAAGTATGATGGCAAAAGCTTATTAGTGCTGTTTCTGAAGCTCTGTGCTGAGTCATTACCATGGCAATAGAGCAGAGACACTGGTGGACAGGAGACATTTTCAAAGAGCTAGTCAGTCACCAGCATTTGGACATGTTTTTTTTTTTTTTCAAAAATATTTTCCAAATTAATGTGCTGTGAAAAAAAAGGATTATTCATCAGGTGTGTTGAAACTCTGGTGAAGCTCCGTTAGCAGTGAACCAGGCAACTGTTAAGTCTGATTAAGAAGCAGTGTGTTTGGAGAGACTGCTGCAGCCTGGTCCTCTACTGTGAGGCAGCAGAAGCACTGCAGTCAGTGTCAGAATAAAATACAAATGTTCACACATAACAACACTGTAATACCAACATACAAATTCTGTTTTATTTTGTCAGTGCAAACCAACGCTCACATAACCCTTTTTTCTTTTCAGAGGCTTGGCTACAGATGTTGTGCACATACCACAGAGTGAACAGATCACTAGATCAGTGTCTGATGTTTTAACACCTCCCAAACGACCTCAGCCACCCAGCAGTGTCTTTTATTTTTCTTGCATTTTACTGCCAAGTCACAAACTGTAAAAGCAAATTATCTCCTGCATGAAAGGTGACGTGTGCCTACAAGTTTTAATATCACCCAATAGAAGCCCTCAGATCTTGGTGCCCTCACGTCCCCAGTGGGCCACTCCCTGCTTTTTGACCGCAGGCGCTGGAGCCATGTTGATATGCTGTTAATGATTTTTGGAGTGGGGGTTACTGCGTATAGGGAGCTACTGGTAATTCATGTAGAATTAAAAAACTGTCTGTCTGTCTATCTCAGATAAAATGAGCAGATAAAGAGATGAGGCTAGGCTAGGCCTGTCAATGTTTTATGTTAAGTGTCTTCCAAATATCTTCTCAATGTGCCCAAGGACTAAATTGGTCTTAACTTGAGCAGATATTGTTTTGTACAGGAATTAGCATGGTTAAGTCCTTGAGGCACCATCCTTCAGATGTTATTGAGTTTGAGTAATACTTTGTGGAAATAATGGGGAATATGTAAAAAAAAAGGCAAATTGCAGTGAAAGAAAGTGCAGGTACATGAAAAGAGATGTAACAAAATGACAATTCTTGGAAGTTTATTAAAGTGCTAAAAGCCCTGAGATTTTTCTTTCCACAGAGACGTAGTTTTAACTAATGAAGAAAAATATGATTTTTCACAATTTTTTACTACTGGCACATTATGGACTTTTTCATACTGTGTGTTTTTTTGGCCTCGTTGGTCTTTGAGCACAAGCTCAGCTCATTTAGAAGACTGAGCACTGGATGAGAAGGAGGAGGATGAGGAATGAAGTATACAAAACAGGAGGCGAGGGAGGATAAAAGAAAGTATCTGTTTTGCCTTTTATTACTTTTATCAGTGGTAACAGCAGAATGACAGTAAAAGCTGGTGTGGTGCAGCATGGCAGATGACCCAGCAATGCCAGGGGCCACAAAAGAGGCAGCGCTGTCTGCCGAGTGTGGAACCAGGACAACAGCGTCTTTGCTCCACACATGAGACCAAGCTGCTCGGTGCCAGCCTGTTACTGACTCTTTGAATTATTTGTGTATCTCTGCCAACCTGGAGCAGAATGGCACATAGGGAGCATAGTTTTTGTTCATTGTCCTCAAGCAGCCACATCTTAACCCATTATGTACACTTGAACCAGACTGGGCCAGAGTCTTATTTTGTCTGCTGATGCTGATAGGGAAAGCTGTTTTGTAGACGTTGTTTCTATGTTTGTGTATCCATCTGTTGTTCAGATTTGAGACAGAGTGTGATGTACGGCCCGCCCTTTGCTCTTGCCATTGTTCTTTGGACTTCTGTTGCTTCAGAGATACCACAGAAAATGCTCTGAGATGGAGCAAGCTCTCATAAAGATAGGCCTGAATGACGTCTATTTGCAGTCACACTCACACATACAAGCTTGTACATGACAGATTCATGCTCAGCCCTTGACCATTGTACTCCCCTCGTGCGTGCATACACACACACTACACACCCAGTAAGTATACTCTTCATGTAGCTTAAGGGTCTAGGTGTTCAGAAGCTACAGTGCTTTAATAACTTTACTTGATTACTTTTTGTTAAGCTCTACAGTTATACACATGTTTCCCAATACTACTGCTGACTAACAGAAATGAATCATTTCCATTGGACACTGAGGTTTAAGGCATCTTGTTCCATGATGAATGAATGAACGAAAGAATGAATGAATATATGTGTTTGTGTGTGTGTCCTTTTGTTTTGTATGTAATTTTGTTTGTGCATAGGTTGCTTGCATGTTTCCCCATGTGCAAGAAAAACAAAACTTAGCAAAGTGCAGGTGTTTCTCATGTTTCCAACAAGAATCCAGTCTGAGCCAGATGTTAGGCATTTATTTTTAAATTGTAAACACCTTAAATCATACCACTAAGTGGAGATTTGATTGGAAAAACTGTAATTCATTTTCAAGGCCTTGTGCTCTGTGATTTATTTGAAGCTGTAGTTTTGGCATACGGAAGCTTCTTGGTGGCCAGCTTGTCTAAAAAGGCCCATTAATTCACAGCTCGACATTGTTGCTCACACACAGGCACACGGACGAGCCGATTCATGCCCCGTGTATCTGCAGATGCTAACCACCTCCGCCTTGAGTCAAATTCACCAAGGAGCTTGGAGGCTGTTATTGAAGAGAGACAGACAGAGGCACAGACAGGGTGATGAAAGACGCAAAGTGGGTTAGCTGGATGGGTGAGTGCTGATGAGACGGGCCCCAGTACCTGCAGTTTCCCCTACCACTCTCTTATCCTCTATGTCAGTCAGCATTTTCCTCCACATTTACTCTCCCCTTTTTCATTTGTTCAGTCTGTCTTCCTTCCCTTTTTCCCTTTCATCATACAGTATGATTAATCTGTTTTCTTTATCCAATTCAGCAGATGAGCTCCTAAAGTGGCCTTTTTGTGTATGTGGATTTGCTGTTGGAGTGTATTTTCAGTTGTTTGCTGATTACCTCCAGAGTGTCTCTTCCCTTTGAGAAAATGTGTAACAGGGCAACTATGTCCTGTGGGTGGGTAGGGCATGGGTTAAGCTAGAGGTGGGAAGTTGGAATGCATCTTTCTTTTTTCAGGGGTGGGGGTGAACTGAGGTTAAAGGGCAAGGTGAGGACTTGTGGAGTATTGTCATTAAGGTAAGAAGATTTATAGAGGCTTGGGTTAGAATGGTTGTGTGCGTATGGTGACTGAACATGGACAAAGCAGCCTGAAGTCTGCATTTGCATGTTGCCTTTGTAGACTCATCTACTCCTTTCTGGCTAGCAAATGTGTTGACTGACTGGCTTCTTCAGTATTTTAATCATCTATTTTATTCCCTTTTTGTTTTCAAGAGCCTACGTTGATGGTGTGTTCCATGATTCTGAGACTGTATTTCACAAAACATTAAAGGGGCCTCTCCTGTTTCTGTATTTCAGTGAGAACTGACAAAGGACTCTGCTGTCCTGAGAAATGGAGCCTGGTCAGGCGGATGTCTGGTTCTCACTGTTGTTGCGCCTGCGACAGAGAGAACAGATAGCAACCTGAGACTCACAGGCCTGTTTGTTTCCTGTTAGTGCAGATTATCATATTTCACCAGCCAGAAGGGACAAAAGCTAAGCATCAGGGGAGAGTGGCATTCTTAGCTAGGAGATGTTTTATTGTTTGTGTTCTCATTTAATGTGATTGTTACAGTGCAGTATGTACAAAACTTGGATAGATACAGTATAGAGACCTTTAGGTTGAGAACTGTCTTTATGTTTGTATGTAAATTACAGGCATAGAATCTATTCCAGTTAAATAGGACCTAATTTCCCTATACATGCAGGCAAAGTGTGTTTGAGTTCAACCCCTGTTTGAGCTTTGTAAACAGTTTTTCCCACTGGTTACTCCAAGGCATGAAGATGCTTTTGCATAAGGGAAAGTTTGAATCCAGTCCCACTGCAGACATAAAGACTTTAAATGTTTCTTCCTGTACAACTTGGCATGTCCTTAAAAAGCCTCAAAGCTAAAGTAAGTAATACTATACTCAATTTGTGACTCTGCTAGTTAGGATTAATAATGCCTTCATCACAGAAGACTCTGTGCCCTCTAAGAGAAAAAATATTGACATGTCTGCTGTGTTGAAATTTCTGTGTTTGATTTAGATAAGCACTCCCTTTTCATATCAGGTTGCTTTCCAGATGAAGTCACCTCGCTCGAATCACTCAAAAGAATTTTTATTACATGTGATCATCCATCTCTAACTCTCATTTGTTTCGTGTGATCTCATTCTGCGGATTAAATCTAGTTGTGTTGGCATTCCCTCTGTATGTGTTGTCATGTTGAGCTGTTCCTCAGTGATGTTGTTTCCACATCAGGTTGGCTGTTGCTCCCCAGCAGAGTTTGTGTTTGGTGTCCAAACAGCAAAGTAATGGCGATGCAGGGCAGCCAGGTCAGCAGCCGAGGAGGGGTGGGGTGAGGGCCTTTTGTTAAGAAAAGCAGGAATCCTTCCGGCTGGCAGATGAAGTCAGTGCATTCCTCCAAAGCAGCCTCCCTATAGGCAGCCAGTGGAGCAGAGCCAATCATTGAATGAGGGTCAAGATAGGATGGTGGGCTCACTATTAAACAACTCCCATTGAGAACTGACAGAAAGAGAACACCATATGTCTGACTCTGGGTGAAGAGTCTTGTCTTTTCCCACCTAGGCTACAAGGTTTCATTTGCTGTGCGAAGTTCCACACATAATCCTACCACTTCCCGAGGCTTTACAGTGTTTATGAGCACTGCAGTATTTTATTACCTTATTTTGAAGCTTAGCTGTAAAAGTACACACAGGCGGAGTTAGGCCTGATATAATGATAATCGTTTAAGTTAAGTCTGCTGCCCAGACATCAGGAAGGCT
>NW_018128087.1:628241-683747 GCF_001952655.1 Monopterus albus | reverse complement strand
GAAGTGGATAAAACTGACAAGACACAAATACTGTCAGACACACACATTTGTTCTACCTCACCTTCTGGGTTTCAGTCTATTTCTATGTATGTATTTCTAACCACACAAGCACCCTCTCCCAGACAAGGACACACTTGAGGTGTTCCACTTTCCTTGTCCGTTCCCCTTGGCAGTAAGCTATCATAACGGCTTTGGAGGAGGGCAGCAGAGCGTTTAATTGGGTTACAGATTGGCATTTATGCTCCCAGGTCTACAAGATAGCTCTGCAGCTCTTAACTAGAAAATTTTTACATTTCTGAACAAATCACACTGTGCTCACACTGACCGATGCTGCCACCTTCCTTTCTGGTACCTGGCCCCGCGCTATCATCATGGAGCAGTCGGTTGGTCTTGCAAAGCACAGCAATACAGGAGTTGTTCACACATGGTGACATAAGACCCAGTGATGGCATGTTGAAATGACATGTGGGGTTTGCCTGAATCAGGACTTAATATGATATGGTAGATAAAACACCAAGAGCTGAGCAAGTGACAGAAAAAAGACAAAGAGATAATAAGACAGAGACAAACAGGCAAAAACAGGCAGAGAGAGGGGGACCACACATATGGAGAGAAGTGTAAAACTGAAGCTTGAATGTCCACTGACAGACTTATTTTTGAGGTCAAGTAATCAAGCCAATTTAAATCAGTTATTCAGTTAGTAGTGATGTCTTTACCATGATGTCACACCCTGTCTGTACTGCCTTCCAATTGCATTGAAGGTGACAGAGCAATTGTACTTGCATTGTAGAGTTAAATGTGTCATGTCTTCTTTTTAAACTGAGGTGAGGGTGTGTGTGTCTGTGCGTGACAGATACAGAGAGATGAGAAAGAGCAGTGCGCAGGTGTCACATATAGTCTGTTTGCTCCACAAGTACAAGATGCGATTCTTACTTGGACTTGTAGAGCGTAGTGCTACAGAATGCTACACTGCTGTACCCATCAGCTTCTGGGGTTGAAATTTTAAATTCACTAATTCACTACTCTTGTTCGGTAAAGGCCATATTTTACAGGCCACGGTGGTATATATGACAGCTTCCTATGTGATTTGTTTAGGTTGGCAACAATTTGTCATATTGTTATGGTGAGATTATGTCATGACCTACAAAGTGTGCAACGTCACAATTGATCTTGTCACTTCACAATTGATGTGTTCTGGTTGTTTTCAAACTATGTTAACCTGAGAAACTTGCTTTTGTGTTTGGATCCAAAAAAGTCCTTTCTTACATGTGAAATTTATGAATTAATCATCAGTCACACCACCAACCTACTTACCTCTCTGCTCTGCTGTTTATCTCTTGCAGAGTCCATACCATGCAGTGTTGACCTAAGTCAAGCCAAGCTGAAGTGATCTGTTTTGAAGACTGTCTTCCCCTTCACTCTGCCCTGCCTGACCCCAGATGGAGCTCAAAGTGTGGGTGGACGGAGTGGTGCGGGTGGTTTGCGGCCTGTCTGAAGAGACATCCTGCCAGGATGTGGTCATCGCTCTGGCACAAGCCATTGGTGAGTATCTCTAGCTCTGAAATCTTTGTGCTGTTATTTGCCACCTCCTTTGTCTCCTTGACAGATTACTGTATCTAAAGGCCTTAAGTGATAAAATACCAGCCCTGAAACATGAATTTGATGTGGAAAAACAAGAGCACTTGCACTCTCTGCTCATCCATATCAACCGCTCTGCTGGACGGTCAGAGGGTCAGTTTGGATTTGAAGTGGCTCTCTGTCCCTGTGTCCCCTGGCCTTATTCAAGCCATATGCTGCAAACAACATTGAAAAAAATAACTCCAGATTTAGAAATCTTCTTCCATGAGTGAGCTGCCTGCCAAGCCATTAGGGAGGGATTGCCCTAATTTCAAGGTCCTTATGGAAACTTTACTTTATTTGAACATTTTTACATGCTGTGCAAGTCGTACGCAGCAGCTTTTTATGCCAGTCATCAGAGGCAAAGATTTAAAGGTATCAGCATCATCATAATGCATATGATGTCATTTGTTCACTTAGCATTCCTTGTGGAAAACCAGTGGGAGGAATCAAACCCACTGCTTTGATTACACTCATATAAGGTTTCACAAGTAACTCATCAAGTAATCATGTAATATAATTATTGAGAACAACCAGGAGTGTCATGCAGCTTTGTCAGCTTAATAATAGGGTTGTGATCTTGTGTGGTACATACTGTTTGTTCACTTGTACTCACTCTGTGTTACTGTGTCTGTCCCCAGGTCAGACAGGTCGTTATGTTCTGATCCAGCGTCTGAGGGACACGGAGAGGCAGCTACTGGCCACAGAGAGGCCCCTGGAGTCTTTGGCTAAGTTGGGTCAACACAGCAGTGAAGTTCAGTTCTTTCTGCGGCGCACTGGCCCTAGCAGCAGTGACAGCCCTGGCTCAAAACAAGACAGACCAACTCCCTTGCCCAAGCATCCTGAGCCAGAGCCTTCAAAACATGGCCAGCCTAAGAAAGCCCTGACCTTTAATTTGGGGCCATCCACCTCTCCTAGAACCAAAGTTAAACAGTTAAAGAGGTCTCCTCAGGACTCACCAGAGCAGAGAGCCTCCCCCTCCCCTTCTCCCATCCCCATTCCCCCTCATGTGCCATCCCCCTCTCCCTCACCATCTATAGGCATGTCAAAAGATGAGGTCTTTAGGAAGGTTCTTCAACAACAGGAGAGACTGAGGGCCATTGAAGCCCAGCTAGAAGCTCTAGAGAGAGAGTCACATAATTGGGAGCATTCCTACCCATCTCCCTCTTCCTCACCGGTTTCTGACACCCATTTGCAAGAGGAGATAAACGCTCTGGAGCAAGCAGTACGTAGGAACCAAGCTGAGCTTGCCCACGAGCAGTACTGGGAGGTGGAGCTTCGAGCAGAGGTGGAGAAGGAGCGAGGAATGAAGAGGAAGCTAGGGGAGCTCCATGTGAACTTAGACGACTGTGGACGGCAGCTCCACGAGTTCTCAGTTCACTCTGCTCAGCTGGAGCAAGAGATCCAGCGGGAAAGCCAGGGGGAAGGGAAAGCCAACAGGCCTGAGGAGTCCCTCAGTGCTGTCAAGGGAGAGCTCCAGAGCCAGGAGAAGCAGGGGGTAGAGCTGGAGGAGCAGCTTTCTGAGACTGACAAGGCCCTGGGGAAGGCGGAGTTTCTGCTGCAGGTAAGGAGAGAGGTCATAGTTCTGGAGAAAGGGCTATAAATCCACATCAGCCCATTGTCATTTTAGGGGTGTAGCACTGACCCTCTTCTGCCTGCACTGTAAAACCGTATCCGTCTCCTACCTGCACACTGCAGAGACACTCAAAAAATGGAAAGTAATAATACTGAGTCAAACTGAAACATGATTTATTGTAGCAGTTTGTTATATAATATAAAAATTACAATGACATGAATGCTGTACGCTCATATCCTACCGTTTTTCAACCAATGGAGTTTTTATTGTCTAGCTGAGCTGGTTTGGCTGGTATCGTTTTCTATGATTGTTCTGATCACGTGGATACTAATGATTTTTATATAACATTGGTAGATAATTTTATATTTTGTAGTGTGGAAAAAATAGATTAGACAATTGATTTGTAGAACTAAAGCCCATTTTATTGGATCTACTCAGCCTCAGCTTATCGCCCTTTGCGGTGTCATAGTTTGTCATAAACGTGGCTGTATCAATAAAGATTTAACCCAGCTGGAAGTGAAACTTGGGTTTCCTCATAATCCACATGAAACCTGAGCCTTCCCACTTCATGGAGCTGATGCAGACTATTTCCAGCCAAAGGACTGAACAAAATTAAATTCTTTATTCATATTCTTCATTTGGTACATGGCATTTTAAAAGTTTCTGTCATGGAGCACACTGTAAAAACCCTTGTAGTGCAGTGCTTCAGTGTCTTTATAAGCAAAGATTATCCAAACTAAAAGTGTCCCTTTCTCAGTCCACTCAGATCCAAATGATGGCAAACTGGCTGTACAGCTGATTAAAACATAATGATATGCTCATTTGCTTTTCAGTCAGTCGTCCTCACGGGAACGTGTCTGACTTTGAGGGTGAACCCAGCAGATTTGGCATTTGATTCATGGGACAGAGAGGGACTGTGTGTTGTGATCAATTTGCCAGTTATACAGAAAGTAGCCTGCAGAACAGAGGTATTAGGCTTGTGTTTTTTTGACAGATACCGGCAACAATACTGCGAGTGCTTATAATCCAAAGGTGACCACATAGGCAGGTTGCCACCCACGCAGTCATTATCTGAAGGAAATAAGATGCTTGTATAGCCTGTGAATTACATGTTAATACTAGAAACCTGACTGGTAACAGTACAATAAAGCTCAGAACTGGAAACGGGAGTACGTCTGGCAGCATCAGTCATCAGTTAGCTGAGCCTGCCAGCCATGTGTTTAAGTGCTGGTGGGGCGAGCACAGCGTTCCTGTCATTAGGCTAATAGAGGCAGACCTGCAGGTGTGAACTGCCTCAGCAGGCTGCTTCAGTCCAGCATCAATACACATACAGTATATGCACACAGAGAGAGATGCAGGGGAAGGGGGCTGCTGTTTCCTGTGTAGTGTGCAGAACACATTGATTCGGACTGATTGACTGACTTGTTTGTGGGCATCAGAGTTTAATCTTGTGGCTGCAAAGCTGATGACCCTGTCTTAATGGAGGATCGCTGAACTCCATGTTTTCTGAGTAGATGAGTATCTTTACCCCTGGTATGTGGTCATTTAAGACAACTTTGAAATGGAGCAGGAAAATGATCATTGTTATATACCCATCTATACAGTACATATGACTCAGGCTGCAGGAATTTGATGGCACCTGAAAACTGCTGGTAGTTGTGCAACTTAGCTGAATGGTCTGATGAGACTGTCCACAAGTACCTTGAGACTAGACTTGTAGACTCTGCTGCCCCCTTGTGGTGAAAGGATATGGCAATTGCATGAACAGCAATGTGACCTAAAAGTAAGATAAAGTAGTCTTTCTTTATAAATACATTAACAGATTGTCAATGAAATCACACAGAATTGAATTCTGTGGGAATCACACAGTTTTCCTCACTGATCCATGCTTTCCCCATTTCAGGCCAAACAGGAAGAGCTGGAGGAGCTGAATAAGGAGCTGAGGCAGTGTAACCTGCAGCAGTTTATTCAACAGACAGGTGTCCTGCCAGCACACACCCATTCACGCACAGAGCTTCAGGAGCAACTAGAGCAGTTGGAACTCACACATCTTTTGCAAAATGGACACAGGAACGGAAGTATGAAAATAAAAATAGATGTTAAAGCTTTTCCCCAGCGTTGCATACTAGTCTTTTAAACAGTGATGACTTACCCTTTAAACGTATCTCTTTCTTCCCCTCAGGCCACAATGGAACTCCAGTGGAGTCACCGCCCCGACCCACTGCCAAACAGTTCCTGGGACATCCACGCAACCTGCAAAACCCTCTAGTGTCGAGACTCAACCCTGAGGGTGTGTATGTGTGAGATCCTGCTGCTTCCCAAGCCCATCCTGCTCTACTCCTCTCCTGCCCTGCCCACCCTCTGGCCCCAGAGCTCCCTTGCCTCAGTACTTTCTCCCCCAGCTTGATTGGGTTTAAGGCTACAGCTGCCATTTTTTGCTGTTGGGTACCAGAAGCATGTTTATGGTGGAGGTCCCTTCTACTTCCCAGCCCCGTCCCTATCTCTAACTTTTACAGGCTGACAGACTTCTCTTCTGTGCCTATTTCACAGTATTCTGCTGATTCCTAACTTTTTACAGTTGATTTCATTTTCCATTTTCCCTTGTGCTCACACATCCTTGTATGCTTTAATCCTGTGGGCCTATGTATCCTGTCATGGTGCCTCTACTCCCTGTCCTCCTCCTCTCACTGTTTGCATCTGGACTAACAGTAGCTGCTTTCATTATATTTTAATGAGAACTTCCTCCTAACTCTCCCCCTCTGTAATAGAGAGTGACCTTCCCACCCTCAATTCAACAATTGTCTGCCGACAACTGCTTTTCATGTAATGCATTGATCGCGCTGGGAATGATTGGAGCAGACATTCTGATTGTAGTGCTGTTTTTATATGGTGTCGTGGAAAGATATGAAACCAGTGTCATTTCAGTTTGCCTTTTATTTACTGTACAGTAGCTTCAGAAAGTATTCAGACCCCTTCACTTTTTGCACTCAGTAACCCAGAATGACAAAGCAAAAATGTTTTTAGAAATGCTTCCAAATGTATTAAAAACCAGAATCTCATTTAGAAAAGTATAGTTCCGTACTTTTTAGAAGCCACTTTGGCAGCAATTACAGCTTTGAGTTTTCTTTGGTAAGTCTCTACAAGCTTTGCACACCTGGATTCTTCCTGACAGATCCTCTCAAACTCTGTCAGATTAAATGGGAAGACATCTGTGAACTTTCTGAATGCTTTCTGACGCCACTGTATATGTGAGCGGGAGAATCTCTACAATGCCTTGTACTTTGGTGACGCCCGACTTCCAAAGACCATGAGCCTTTTCAAAGAGGGCTCTGCAAAATGTATTGCACTGTCCCGTTCTTTTCCTGTGTGAAGACTTGGCCCTTGTTTTCCTACACAGAAATGTATCTGTTCTCATTCTGCTCTGCTGGAATACAGTGCAACTTATTTTAGGAGCTTATATCTTTTTACCAGTCTATTTTTGTCAAGCGCCAGGCTAAAAGAAGGGGTACATTTCAAAAGTAGTGCCACAGGGCCATGGTCTGTTAGATATTTTTCTTTTATTTTTTCTTTGGGATGGATGCACTTGGTTTATTCGCTGTCATCACACATTAACATTTGACCTGTCACAACTTGTATTGTGCTTCAGTGAGCAGCATATTTAGGATGAGCTTACTTGTCTAAGTCATAATAATAAGGAAAAAAAAAAAAGGGCACAGTTGTTGTCAGTCTTTTGCCCTATTTAATTATGGTTATCCATAATTGACCACCTAATCCACCTAAACTAATTAGTGTATCACAGAGCTTAACATTATATTAGTCTGTATATTTCTGTATTATGCTGACAGGTCAAAGTGTGTTTGAGTGTGCACTCTCTCCTTGCTTTCTGCTGTGTGGTGTTTTCTTTATGGGATTATGCAGCCGTTCCCTGCTTTAAAGATTACAGATGTCTCAGTGCTTGTTATAGGTACATGCTTGAAACAAGTTCTGTCTCACAATAGCACTCTGACTACTAGACTTCAGTCATAGCCCACAACCTGTACGGGTAAAGAAATTAACTTGTGTCAGACTGTGTTTCTCTTAGCCATGTGTGGATATGTTGACTGAGTGTGATCTTTCCTGCTGTGTCTTAGCTGAGAAGTGTTTTGCAAACAAAGGGATCATCATCCCCACTTATTTTTGTGTGTCTTGCAGTCCTGACATCCCGAGAGTCATCATGGAGATAAAACATGGACCGCAGGGCCAAGGGACACTTGTTCTGTCACTGTCTCCTCTTATTTAATCCCTCTGTTTGTAACTCTAGGCATTATTCATTCTACCATGATATACATAATGTATATACATAAGACAAATATATTTACAGAGTTTTGCTACTGTAAATACTGCAAGTATCTGTATGTAATGTGAAATAACTTAGGAACATCTTATCTAGAGAGCTATGTATTTAAATATAATAAAAAATGTAAGTTGTGTTTTAGATAATCTGTGGTTGTTTTTTTTTATTTAATGACACAGCACATCTGGAAGACTCTGGAGTTAGAGTTAATTCACTTTAATTTAGTTAACAAAAATGTGACAAAATATATCAGTCTGGAACAACACTATCATTTACATCTGCAATATTACAGAATAAAACCAGCACCTGTCTGGCACAGTCCTGCAAAACGCAACATTATATCTGTAGGATTTATTGCAGGGCTGTTGAATTTGTAGGGTGTTCTCTGTTCTGGATACTTGGTGTTTGTGTTATCAAATAGAAGGTTTTAGCAATGACTGAGTCATTGAAAGAGTTTTATTGCATTGGGTTTGCTAATGTCATTGCATCATTCCAGACCTCATTGTTTTATCCTCGTTCATGTCTCTGTGTATTGCTTAAATTAGTAACATTAGATGAGATACCCGCTCTGCAAAGCTGCATTCTTCATCATACAGCTTGTCATTTTGTGGTTTATTTTCACATTTTTAGTTTCTTTTAGCCTAAAGTCAGTTTTATGACGTCTTATCTGAAAGTAATGTACTGATGTTTGACAGAAATGCTCATTTTTGGTCTTGATAAAATGTTCATGGCATTTTTGTCAAATAATCTTGATAACAAACTAAACTAAAACTAAAATTTCAAATATTTTTGTCAACTAAAACTAGACCTAAACGTTTTTTTTCACTAAATTTGGAATAAAATGTCCAGAGTTTCAGTTGACAGAAATACTTAAAAATAAAAAGGATGACTAAATAACAAGGACTTTTGTTTTCAGGACTAAGATCAATTCTAAAAATAGCAATAAATTAATACTACCTGATTGATGTAAATAATTAGCGCACATCAGTGTATATAGTATAAATATTACACAAAGGTCCTATGTGAAATGCATTATGAATATATTATAGGTACTGAAATATTCATGCTTTCTTTGTTGCTTGTTGTATGACAGGTCTTGTGATGCTGCAAGATCATTTCTGGCCATTTTTAAGCTATTTTTCACAGGTGGCCAAGTGAAAACTCACAAAGTGTATCCTTGAATGCAAACAGGGATGTGGCAGCATCTTGGCTTCACAGCTGCTGCTGTTATGAGTACTGTAACTCAGCACAGGACGTGTTACCATAAAGGCACAAGGGCACTGCAGACTTGTGAACATTTGAGAAACCTGTTCACAATCCATTCAGCTGCAAATATGCCTCATCCAAAGTCTAAGTTCCTTGAGTCCATGTATATTCTGGCTCTCTTTAAATTATTGACAACGAAACCACTAATCGTTTTATTACCTTCTGTCTGCAGTGATAAAAGTCACCATGATGTACAGTAGGATAACACACGCGATTGCACAACTACGGCTTTGTGCACAACACTTTTGATCTCCACCCCTTTCCTGTTTGTTCCCCCTGGAGAGTAAACATGCTGGCTGTCACACACAGAGCTTCCCTAGTGTTCCGGTTAACCCCAGACTAAAACCATATGGATTTCTATAAGTAAATAAATAAAGAAACAGCCCCTCATAAATACTCTTATTTGCTGACACTTGCCAGGTAGAATCCCAAGCAAAACACATTTTCTTTGTACATAAATCAATATTTAAAGCTTTTTCAAAACACCTGGAATATGAATTATTTAAGTAACCACTTTAAATAAATATTATAATTAATTTTATAGACCTGGATTATACTGGGAAGATTTAGAACTGCCTGGCTTGGCGAGGGTTAGGCCAGCTTCAAAGCCTTGTTTAGTTCTCACTGTCTGGACACAGCTCAGGCCCCGGTGCAACACTGGACATGGGGCGTACTACACACATGCACGCTCAAAATTAAACTACAGTCTTTCGCCACATTTCTCACTAATTGCTACATTCACCGTTGGCGTTAAAGGTATATTCTGAGCTTCAGACCTCAGGCATGCATGTTGTACGTGTATCTTCTCCAGTCATATGATATGCATCCAGCCCCACCCACTTCATAACTAAACCAGAAGACTCCAATCTCATAAACAGGACATTAACAGATTATAATGATGTTTCTGGACACCACGCTGAGGGACTTTTTTTTTTTTGCTTATACAAATGACACTGCAAATCTATTTTTGATTGTTTCGGATGAACATAAAAGCTTTCGCAAAGCTGAATAGTTAACCACTTAGAGCTGAAGACTGAGTGATACACATGTAAAACAGGCAGTGAGTGCTTGGGAAAGAACCTCCTGGATGTGTACCAGAGCATCTGCACGTCCACATCTCTGTATGATGATGAATGGGGCCACAAGTTAATGAGTCTGACATACTGCACTTATCTATTCCTCTGTGTCACCATGAGTCATTATAACCCGAAAGAAATAAAACATCCTTAGTGATACCAGGAAATGCATTACATAGTAAAACAAAGTAAGATACATGATGCCACAATTGATTCAAGTAGAAACTTTACTTCACACTTAAGGAATAGAGTTGACAAACAAATCACAGTATACAACATATGCATACAACTGATTGGGATTTTCTTACTTTGAGCTCAAATTAGTGCTACTACATGGTTTGGAAAATAAATAGAAAACTGCCTCTAAAGGGTTGTGAGACATTATCTCTAAACATTTTGTTCCAAAACCAAGTTCAGTGTCTTTATAGTAATATTCATGTTTTGTTGCTGGAACACTCCTGGAAAGCCCCTGACTACAGACTAGAACGTGATTATGAGGTTGATTCAATACGTAAATGAAACAAAAACTTAAAACACTCACCAAGAGGTCGGCTCCATAGGAGGCAATGCAAAAGCTACTGGCCCTACATAGGATACATGGACTTTTCTGTCCCAGAAATGTGCACAGGACATAATCAAGCATTGCTTGAAGACAGGTGTCTCCCAGGTCCGGCAGGGGCTGTTCTTGGACGAGCCAGAAAATGAGAGGCTTTCCCAAAACCAGGTTAGCCGCTGTCACACGCACAGTGGAACTGGCAGCAGGCACAATGTGCGTTAGTCAGTGGCTTACCTGCTTTTAGAGCTCAGACATTATAACGACAGCCTTAAATTGCGCACAGTCTGCAAATCAAACAAAAATAAAGGCTGTGTAATAAAAGAGGAATAACTAAATCAGATATGGTCAACATGGCTAGCGGAGGTTAGTGTATAGCTTCTATTCACATAACTTAGATAACAGCGTTATTTAAAATAATATACACAACACCATATTACAATTAAAATAAACCCACAAGTATAACACATCATCTATTACTCCATCGCTGTTACCTCAGAATTAGAAATCACATCTGGCTTCCAGCCCATGATGCATTAGCTACCAATATCACATTGCTTTCCATTTTAATTGTCATAACAAAGTTCCAAAATAATAAACGCTTATATGTGACAACTGAAAATAAAGTTACGCTATAGAAAGTGACATAATGTGGCACTGAATGTGCGCTGTTCATCCACAAAATATAGACAGAATAAAGAATAGTGGGAGAGAAAGAGAGCTACTTACAAGTTTTCTTTTAGGATAATTTCTAAGGGGAAATCTTTCGTTTTCGCTGATACCACCCACGCTGCCATCCATCCAAACATCCAAGCTGTTTTTTTTCTCTAAAAGAAATCACAGTGCATGATTAAAGTTTGCTGCATTTAAGAATATAGTATATCCTAAACCAAGGTATAAGTTGTGTGCACTTGCACTACCCCTACCCTGCCCACTCCCCTGCATCTGCAACCCGACATGGTTATGCAAATTAAAATAAAACTGGCATCCTGCGCAGTCAATGGTCTGCCGTGTTAGACTTAAACGACACGCCCATTATAAATTATTGACAAATAGAAGGCTCGGGGAGGCGGGCTTTATAAGGCCAGCAGGTTCAGTTGGTTGTTAGAGTTATAGTTGGTGTGCGGCGCGTTCAGTTTTGCACGTCGTACATTAGGAACGAACCATTCTCTTGTTAACTGTTTCCTTTCCTGACAGAGTGTTTATTGCAAAAATCATGCGTGATAAGTTTCTTTACCGTTAAATAGACGCCATGTGAGGCGACATCGGCCACTAGAGGTGGGATAAACGTGCTTTAAACCGCTTTAACAAAGAACACCCCTACACCTACAGTGCGAAGTGGTTGAACTCAGCTTGCTTGTGTACAGTGTTGCCATGAGCAGAGTGTGGTTGTGCACGTACCAGAGAAGAAGCATGACAGTGTGATTTGATGATGATGATGATGATGATGATGATGATGATGATGATGATGATGATGATGATGATGACGAGGAGGTGGAGGAGCAGGAGTTTGATGATAATGATAAACACTCTTATTTAAAGACCGGAAGTTTAGGAGTCTGTGATATCATTAACAAACTGTGTAAGCTCATAACAATTTGTTAAAGTGATTTAGATCTGGACCTATTTACCCTTTAAAGTTCAATAGGCTAACACATTACAAAACGTGCCTGCATTTAAAACATCTGTTCAAAACACCCATTGTACCCCATTACTTAATTAAACATAGGCGTCATCTTACAGCAGATAGGGATGGCCACAAGTTGTATAGGTTGTAATTATATTATCAACATGATATCAGGGTTAATTTGTTAAAGTGATTTAGATCTGGACCTGTTTACCCTTTACTTATAAGAAAACATTTCGTTTTCAACTTGCCATAGACCATGGTATGTCCTCTTTTTGGTTCAGATAAACCTATATTCTAGAGTTTTTTTTTTCTGACCTGTTTTGAAAGTCTCGGATTGTTGACAGTCTGGATACCCATAACCTCATGATATACGGTAGAGTACGGAATCCGGGTTACATTGTATTATGTAACAGCTGATTGTGTACAATTAGAATTACCACTGGGGGGCGACAATGGCTGATTGCTATATTGACAGCTTGCTGTCGTGGGAAAAGTAGCCTTTACAGAGCCTTTACATACTGTATGTAAACCCAATAACAACAAAGTAAAGCTGCTTCATTACAAGTGAAAGAGAACTAAGCTTAAGTATCAGCAAAATGTACTTAAAGTATTTAGAGAATTTACTATAGAATGACCACTTACTTTAATCCTGTTTCTTATTCTATTTTATTCTATTTTTTCTACAAATATTCTATTTAAGTTCCTAAATGGCATGGTACTCATTACTAGGAGAGAGAGAGAAACGGTATTTCAATCTTCTGTATGTCCTGCACAAATAGTAACTTTGCAATAACAATCTTTGAACCTTGAACTTTCATAGTGTTATATACAGTTTTGGTTGTTTTGTGGTCAAGTTGGAGATAACTTACTTTATGTGCTGAGCAGTTCAGTCTCTAATGGTGCACAACATTTCCACCCAAACAAACAAACAAATAAATACATGATACTGCATTTTGAGTATTTCAAAAGACACGGATATTGTAGGCTACTACAATTTGTAGCAGTATTCACCTGTTTATGGTCTCAATTAAATGGATACTTCCTCTTCAAGAGTCGCATTTGTCTGAGTGCACTCTGCCTGTATGAAAATTAGAATGGTAGGTTTGGGTAAGGAATTGAATATTAAGGGCCTGGTGGAGATAGGGGATAACCAACCATTGGTACAGAGATAAGTATTTAAATATCTAAAGGAGACGGATTATGTATAGAATACAATCCCCTCGTAGAGGAATGGTGTTATACGCTCCGGTGCAGCAGATGGCGGCAAATGTAGCCCGCTATTGAACTTAAGAAGAAGAAAAAGCGCACTCGGCCATTTCCGCGTCTGGCCAGCCGGTGGTGTCACTCAATAACCCCGAAGACTTCCAATTAATCTCAGCGTTCCTCAGACTGTTTAATAGGGTAGGTTTGGAATTTATGTTACATGCGCAAATGTGACGTTGCAGTTATGCTGACTGAATGGAAAATTTGTGTAAATGCGCAGACAATGAATATTTTAGTACTTAGTCCAAATGAGGTTGAAGTTTGCATTCACTAAATTTAGCTATTCTGAGGCTAGCTACTAGTTAGCGTCATTTGTTCAGCAAAAACTGTGTTACCTTTTAGCCCTGTATCCTTGTAAGGGTGCGTATGTATAATGCGGATATCAACTTTTACACTGCATCTGTATCTTATTTGAGAGATATAGCAAGCATCCTGTGTGGAGCCTAGTTCTGTTCTTTGTTTACAAATGTAGCCCTAGCACATTCTGCAGGTTGCTGCTGGCTAGCTAACTTTAACGTTAGCTAATGTTAGGTAACCGTTGTTTGCAAGCAGATCTAACGTTAGCTAAATTATAAACTTGGTCCATTCAGACTGCTGGTTTACAGTTTCTTAACTACCCACGTTCTCTCAAAATGTCACTCGTGGTTAGCTTGAAAATCTCTTGGAATTAATTGTCAGCTCACTGTTGTTATTAGCCTACTACAGCTTATAGCTCTAGAGCACATGCGTAGACGTACTTTTCCCCTTTCTGCTCAGGGAGACGGGCAAAAACAGAAACACCTTGTCATATATTTCCTTAGTTACCTGTCCTTTGAACAGTGAGTAGATTTCCTTACAGATTCCCAATGCACGTTTTTGTAATATTCAATTAAACTTCATTTTGTCATAATCCCCATCATTATCTGAAGTTGTACTATATATCTTCCAAATATCATTTTAGAGAAAAGCTGTCAGAGAAATTATTATGCTGTTCCAATGATCAGCCATGGATGAAGAGGACAGCCAAGATGATAAGTTCAACCGCAGTATGTCCCGCAGCAAAGGAAAAGGGGCTGTGTGGGCCATCTCAGGTAATATGTTTGACATGTTGGTCATGTATAAGATTATGAGCTGATCATGTAATCAAACTACATTTGCTATCACAAGAGTACACAACCAAAAGCATACAAAAAAACATGTTTTGTTGTTTTTCTTTTTAGATGACTCAGACAATATTGAAGAGGAATCTGAAGAGGGAGAATCTGACAGTGGTGAGGAAGAAGATGAGGATCACCTAGATGGAGAGGAGGAGGAGGAAGAAGGGAATGAAGAGGATGATGGTTGGAGTGGTAACTGTGCTGTTGATTATTGCTGTCAGATGTGGTGGTGGTGGTGGTGGTCTGCTTTTTTTAGTTGATTATCATATCAGTATTCTATAGTTTTTTTTATATGTAGCCATACACTAGTCTCTCAATTTATCTGCTTTGTAACTTAAAAAATAGGCTATGGTCCTCTGTGATAAACTACACACTTTAAGTATGAAATAAGTGCATGGTTATTTGCAACACTGTGTGTTATGCTGCTGTATGCTCTAGAATATAAATGCAGTTTGTATACTATATGCACAATACATTTTATCCATTTTTATTAGAAGAGAACAAGGAAGAAGGTACTAAGCCTGAGGATGGAGCTTATGGGGGGACCTCTGCTGACCATGCAGGGATGAGCTCAGATGAGGACTCAGAAAAGTGTCCCATCTGCCTTAACTCATTCAGCAGCCAACCTGTTGCAACACCAGAGAGCTGTGAGCACTACTTCTGTCTCGACTGCATCCTTGAATGGACCAAGGTGGGTCGGACTTAATTTTGCATGAGCCCAAGGAAAAAGTACTTTGTTACAGACCTTATTTTTGACCTTATTTAAGTTCTGTTTTTAAAAAGCATCATTGGTAGAGGTGGAATGGCTCAGTATTAGTTTTTTTTTGTTCTCAACTATTTAGAATGCAAACTCGTGTCCTGTAGACCGTATTGCCTTCAAGAGTATATACCTAAGGAAATGTTATGGAGGCAAAGTGAAGAAAATGGTGAGTGTTTTCATACTTTAATAGCATAACTTAGGGAAATTTTATTTCCTCGGTCAGTTTACTCTAAAAACAGTTGCTTCAGAAAGTATACAGATCCATTCAGTTTTTGCACAGTTTACATTTTACACTTTTGAGAGGCCGAAAGAAATAATATTCTTGATTACCTCAGTCAATTCAGTTTGCCACAGGTGGACTCTAGTCTAGACACATCTAAAATAAAATGAAAGCACATGACCTTAATTTGGAGTGCCACATCAAAGGGCCTGAAAATGAGATTTCAGTTTTTGTTTTTTAATAAAATTGCAAAACTTTCTAAGGCTGTGTTTTCACTTTGTCATTTGTGGTTATTGAGTCTAGAGTGATGGGACAAAATGAGATTTATTCATTTCAGATTAAATGTACAATGTAATAAAGTGTGTAAGGTCTGGGTAATTTCTGAAGCAACTGTACATTTATATTGTCTGGACTAAATCGCTTATATAGTCTTGTGATTTTTGTGATGACTGCTTCATTCAGATCACAGTACAAAAGCCTGAGAAAAAAGGTCAAGAGGAAACAATAGATTTGGAGCTGGAGCAGACCAGCTGTGAGGTGTGTGGGAGCAGTGACCGTGAAGACTGCCTTTTGCTCTGCGACAGCTGTGATGCTGGGTGAGATGGATGTTATCACACAAAATAATTATTTAGTAATTTCCTAGTGTGTTATAATCTACTTTGTGCCTGTTTTACACTCTTAAAACCTTTTGTCAGCTGTCTTATTGTCAGAAGACATTTTTGTTTCATAGGTATCACATGGAATGCCTCACACCACCTCTCGACTCTGTTCCTGTAGAGGAATGGTTCTGCCCCGAGTGTGAAGCCAACAACCATCGTTCAAGTAATCTTTTAAGTTATTTGACTTCTTAAATTTATACTTGATCAAAGTATGTTTTGGACATGGGCAACGATTTTACAGAACCAAAACCTTTATATAAAGCAAACATGCAGTTTTGTAATAAACAAGATTTTACATGCTTAATTTCTTTAAATTCATTGTTCTTATGCATTTAACTCTTAATAAAAATCTGTTGCCCAAAAACACAACACAAATGAATTAATATAATACTCGCTTTGTCTGCACTCTTAAACATCCTTTCACAAGTGAGACATGTAAATCTTCTGACTCAGGGGGTTCAGTGGAAGAACTTAGGGATCCAGAAAGCCTACCGTCTACTGCCCGTCCTACCACCAGTCGTACCCAGCCCCGTGCTGCAGGTCCCACCAGAGCCATTGCCCGGACTCAGCAGAGTGAGAGAGTGCGAGCTAATGTCAACCGACATCGCATCACACAGGCACGCACCTCACAGGTTTGGCATGATGCTTCTGTCTTGGCTTATTTTGTATTTCACTTCAACAACTTATGCGCAAAGTTGGATCTAACAGAAATGTATTGATGTTGAACAAAGCCTGTTGTTGTGCAGATTAGATTTACTGATAACACTTACAAATTATTGAGTAGGGATGCACCGATGCTGATCTGGTACCACCCTCTCGTACTCTACTCATACTCATAAAAGTTGTCCTGCCAATACCAATTAACGGAAGCATTACATTAACCTCGCTCTGGCTGAGCCGGTTGTTAGGCGGCAGAAAATAAATTTCAGCAGTTCAGAGATATTTTAAGATAAGTGACAGCAACAAAAGTAAGGTCGACTGCAAGCTCAATTTCTCTGTTTGTGTGTGTGTGTGTGTGTGTGTGTGTGTGTGTGTGTGTGAGCGCCCCTCCCTCCTCCCCTGTAGCAAGCTACAGACATTCAGTCAGTTACATGTTATTCAGTAGGAATGGTGGCAGTGCTGTGTGGGTTATCACAAAAGGTTTTCAGGTAATTTACCCTGTTACATAGGATATTCCTTTTAATCACCATCAGAAAGTAAATCTCATGAAATTAAACTGTCTTTAAAGTCATTGCACTTTTATGGTAAGTGTAGAGTGTGTTTTTTTTTTTTTTTTTTTTTTTAGTAGAAACAGTGCATCATTAAGTACTTGTACGTGGTCTGAAAAAGTGGTATTGGTGCATCCCTATTATTAAGTTTTTGTATTAGAGTGAAGCACTTCATTGTCAGCAGAAATGGCAGGCATGTGTTTTGGGAATTTGTTGTGTTTGACTGAAGATTGAAATGCTGGTGCTAAAGAGCAGTGCATGTGTTTGGCATTTTAAACAACAGTTGTTTGTGAAATTGAACTAGTGGAGTGATACAATTTGTTTTTCTTACTAGTTGGCTCCAACATATCTTATGCGGTCCACTTGGCTAGATGAGACTATCAATGCTGTTGTGGCTGGGCTCAACATGCATGTACGGAACTTCACATCTCGTGTCCCATCTAAGCGCAGGCGCAGGACTAGTAAGTAGGCACATATACAAATGCATAAGAAATTCCAAAATATAATTAGCATAAAGGTAGGAAAACATTTGAATGGATATTGTGGCCTAAGAAGTGGAATGTTTGACATGTAGGATGACTTTATGATTGATTGAATAGGAAAGCGCAGAAAGGTCAAAAGCAAGAAGACCTCTGCTGCTAAGGGTAAAACAGGTACAGCTGCAAGTACAGGAGTTAAAAAGAGAAAACGGAAAGCGAGGAAGAGTAAATCCAGAAAAAAGCTGGTGAGTGCATCATCGTCAGTCTTGAGATTTAAATGAACTTGTTTTAGACATTTCAGTAGACGTATCTGACATGGATTGTGAACAATGAATCATTCATTTTTCTTGTAGCAATAAGATTCTTTTCTCTCAAGATAAATGTTTTGGCCTTGTTTTCCCATTAGATGGAGAAAAAGGCAGCCACTCCTCGAAGCCGTATTGCTAATAATCTTGGAATTGTAAAGGACAAGAAGAGCTCTTCACTTCCTACTGTATACCGGCCTGCAGAGCACACAATAAGTAGCATGCGAGCGGACATAGGCGCGGCATCCCTCTCTATCTATGGAGATGCATTTGACCTGGATCCATTTGTGGATCAGTAAGAGGACTTGCTCATATTGTAGGGCTGACCTGAATACATCAGATAATGTTAAATGCTCTGCTGTTTGGTATTTTGACATATCTATCCAATAAACTCCTTTCATCCCAGTGTGTACTTTGCTACAAAACAGAGATGTGTGATGCAGATAGTTTTTTTGTGATCAAATAAACAAGTAAAATAGTTTGGGTCAGTCTTATCATAATCATTATCATGTGGTTGTCAGTATCATTCATATAGTACATATGTGGATAGTGTTAATTTGTGTCTCACTGTGTTTGTATTGTTGAGCAAATGTGAATTGTTTTTTTTGATTTGGTCAGTGATGAGGATGAGCAGCAGGCCCACATTACATCACTGTTGGAGGCCAAGAGACGAGGGATCTCTCGCTCTGCCCTTCGCTCTCACCAACCTGTAGCTCGACCAGTCACCGCAACCCTTTCCAGGTAACATCCCTGTTTGCCATGAGGTGTAGGGTTAGGTATTGAGAAAACTATGTGAGATGAAAATGGTTTCATACTGAATTTATAGCTAAGTGAATAGCAAGCTTTGCTTATCAATATGTATGAGCTGTCTTACCACATCTGCTGCTGCATGACTGCTTTTACATGAGTCAATGTGTGCAAGGAATATAAGCTATATAACATTACTAAGTATTTACTGCATCATGGTTTAAGAATGCTGGGTTTTGTCATAATATCATGGTGTTCCTGCTCTTTATATAATTGCTCTTTATAACAAATTGCTGTTCATGGCAGCTTAAATCTTCTGGAAATATTGTCTTTTGGTTTACACATTTCTTACTTTTCAAATAAATGGTAAAAATCTGTTTCTTAGACTTAAAACTGATGGTCAAATTCAGAATCATAGCCTACAGATGTGCATGAATGTTTCTGTATTTAATATTTTATTGCAATGCCGTTGCTGTCTCAGTTTTTCTGATCAGGTTATGGTATATAGCTTGATAATGAAAGGTACATTTAAAACATGTCCTATCCTCTACCAGAAGCGGTATGGATGTCTCCCAGTCTGGGGGTGTTGTAGACGCTGCTCCTGTGCCTGACTTGTTGGGTAGTATCCTATCGGGACAAAGCATCCTCTTGATGGACAGCTCTGATGTCATCATTAATCAGGATGGTTCCCTTAAAGCTCCAAAGCCAAGTAAGTGTGTGTCTCAAATTAAAAAAAAAAACATTCTAAACATTGAGATTTAAGTGCTGTCACTGCATCATTGGAAATTGATTGTCTTCTATTTCATGAAAATAATTGATGGAATCAGTATATGGCATTTATGCTGACCACTTCATGTAAAATCTACATCTAGTTGCAGAGAATCAAATTTTAATCTTTTCTTTGGTGACATAAAAGGCCAGCAATGCTGCTTGTTTTCTACCACATGGGCAGTGAGTTATTCCTCACTCATTCTCAGCTGACTGTGTCTGACTGCAGCATTTACTGTCACTAATTTCTGTTTTCTTTCCCCAGCACTGTGTGTTTCTCTGAATAAGTAGTGTAAACAGTGTACTAGTGTAATCATCTGGGTCAGGCAAAAGAACCTAATTATTCCATTCCTTATATGTACATATAATTTATTTCCTTATTTTACAGTGATGCCATCTGCATTAAAGCCAAGTACCCATGAAAACAGTAGCTCAGAAGATGCCAGTATCGAGGTCAACCAAGGGATGTTGTCCAACCTAGGAGACAGTTCTCTGTCTCTCCAGTACAATGGAGATCTACCAGGTTCCTCTCATAGCTCCACAAACAGAACTTTGCCTCAGAGCCCTTCTCATTTACCCCCCTTCATGCCCACCTCAGCTAGTCACACCCAACCACCTCCCCATCCCAGTTCACTACCCAGAGGTCATCCAGGTTTGCAGCCATCTTGCCCAAACCCAGACTCCAGCTGCAAGGGCAAGGGAATGGATTCATCACAGTCCCAACCTAAAAATCTACCTACAAAGCCCATGTGGGAAAATGTATCCATGCTTCCTAGGATACCAAAAATTAAAAGGGAGAATAGTTCTAGCACAAATGATGACACCATTCAAGGGGGCAGCAATATAATTAGTAGTAGTAGGAGAAGTAACAGTAATCCTACCACTAGTAGTAATGGTTATACCATGCCTGAAATGGGCATGAACAGCCTTGCTGGGGACAAGAGTAGGCAACAAAGTATAGACCAGCATAAGGGCGGGGCTGAAGGTCAGGCCCAGAGGCATAGGTCCGACGGAGCAAGCTCATCATCAGCCTTCTCCAACTCATTCTCCTCATCTTCCTCGTCCACTGACTCCCCTGCTAGCCAGCCATGTTATTCCTCATCTTCATCAGCGGTGAGCTTCCGCATTAATTCCAGTGGGAACTCCTGGCATTCAAGGCGGCTAAACATCCATTCATCTTCTTGTAGTGGAGGCAGCATGCAAGAGCACTGGAAAGAAAAGGAAGATGAAGCAAGAAAGAGACAGTTGCACAGGGATAAACAGAAGCTGCTGGCATCACGTACACTGCCCAAAAAGGAACAAGACAGTAATATCTATGATCCCTTTAATCCCACTCTGTCAGAATCAAGTAGCTCAGATGGTGAAGATGAGACCTCGAGTCTGGAAAGCAGCTCCCAGCATGTTACACTTGAGGAGAAGCCTCCTAGTTTAGGAAACAAGGATGGGTTAGTGCAAGGCAAGCAGGACCTGGTTTGTGTGAAAACTGAAGCACTGGAGATTGCGGTTTCGCAGGAGGAATCAAAGAGATCTAATGCTCAGGAAACTACATCACAAAATGTCAGGTGCTCAGAGGAACATATAAAGGTTGAAAAAGAATCAAGATTAACAGATACTAAGGTTGAGAAACAAACAGAATTACTTGTCACTAAAATTAAGAAAGAACCAGGATTAGATGATGCTGGGGAAGTTGTAGATGATGCTGGGGAAGTTGAAAGGGGTGTTCACAGCATAAAAAAATATCTGATTTCCAAGACGGCAGACACCACCCCACCTGCTCATCACAGCCTGGATCTTTTAAAGACTGATGAAGAGACACTAGATAGGGAGAGTTTACAGAGTGTTGGAGCTCCCAGCATTGCTCTGTCTGTTTGCAAGAATGACTCATCAGCGTCCAGCACTGCTCCCAGCAAAAAGAAACTAAAGACAGAAATTAACTTGGATCCGACATCCAAGTCCCCATCAGGAGATGTGGCCCTTAAGAAGAAAACCTCCAAAGCCTCAACGGAGCAACGTTCTAGCAGTTCAGAGACAGACAGAGGCTGGAGAGGAGACCGTCATGGGGGCCAGGGAAGGAGGCAGACAGAAAAGAAGGACAGAGGAAGGAATTCCAGACAGTCAAGGTCCAGAGAGAGGAGGAGGGCACATTCAACCTCAGAATGCTCTCAGTCCAATTCCCCTGACAGGACTGGGAGGAAGAGACAGCGGTCTCATTCACGATCCAAAGACAGAAGGCGATCCAGGTAAATATCTAATGACCATGTGACTTTTAGACCTTTAATTAAGGACCTAGTTGTTTTCTTTATTTAAAGGTTTTCTCTGTCACTGATAATGTTTTTTAAAGGTCTGGTTCCAGCTCCAGCAGCAGAGAGCATTCAAGGAAGAAGAAGCATAAACGGAGGAGCAAAGAGAGAAATGATGGCAGAGAGAGAGACCGTGAGAGAGGCAGAGTGCCCAAGGATAAGAGACGTGGTCGGTCTCGATCGAGATCCAGATCCAGATCTAGATCAAAGGACCATAAACGTGGTCGATCTTCTTCCAGGTCACGGTCCAGATCCAGGGAAAGGAGGAAAGAACACGTGCCTCCACAACAACCCTCTGTCCCCTCCAGAGACAAGGTTGATTCACAATCAAAAGATAAGAGGAAACACAGGTCGCGGTCGAGCTCAGGAGAAAGGAGAAAAAACAAAGGATTATCCAAAAATTCACAGAAAACTTCAAGGTCCTGTGCTTTATCATCTAAAGACACAAAACTGCTACAGGACAGGAAAAAAGAGAAGGATATCGTTCAAAGCTCTGTCAAAGAGGAAAAGATGGCCAAAGTGACTAAACAGTTGCCCTTGTGTTCCTCCTTCTCTAACATTGAAAAGGAAGACAAAGACAGCCAGTTCACAATAGCAGAAATGCCAAAAGAGGTGAAGGTTGTAAAAGATGTTAGGAAAGAAAAACAATCTTTTGATATGTTTGAAGATTCTCCTATTACTAAACCAATTAAGAAGGAAGTGGACACCCCTTCTTTGGCAGTAACCCAGGGCATGGATGTGGAGGGAATGGAAGAAGATTGTATCAAGACTGAGATGTATGAACTCAAGAATGAGAGTTCTGAAATCACCACAATTAAATCAGAACCTGGTTCCTTAGAATTGTGCCACTTATCCCCTGTGACCTCATTGTCTTCAGTAACCACACCTGACAGTCACCAGAACGCAGTCTCTCAGTCTCACCCTGTGTTACTGGCCTCAGCAGATCAACCTAATGCTGCAGGGCTGTCTATAAAGGAGGAAGTTCAGCAACCCTCAGACCCTGATGAAGACTTTAGTGTTGATGTGATGCTTGACAACCTGGACTACGTGAAATCTGAGCACACAGAGGGCAGTGACTCATCTGTCAAGCAAGAGAAGGAAGTGGAGACGGGAAAGAATGAAGGAGATCAGGTATCAACCACTGTGGGAGCTAAATCCAAGACTCAAGTGAAGAGGGTTACCTGGAATATACAGGAACCTGAGGGGCCTCAACCAGAGAAATCTGCAAGCAGTAAGTGTTGAGGTTTTGGTTTGCTGTTCATGTTGCATAAATAGATAGCGCTCACATTCAAATATGTTTTATACCTAGCTCTCAGCTGTTGGTTCTTCTTCTTTTTTTTTCTTACACAGAACTGGCTCTGTATAAATTAAAACTTAAGCAGGAAGGAGCTCACAGACCTTCAACAGCCCAGACATCCAGTAAGGTAGGACTGAGCCACTTTTCAGTGTTAACCTAGAACTCTTTGCATGTTTCTTGTAATGTGAATAATGACCAGAGGGTGGCAGGATTTGTTTAGGTGGCCAAATGTATTGTTTGGGCCAAGCCAGAAACTTAAACTGATACTGGAGTATCGCAGTGGGCAAAGTAAAACAAAACAAAGCCAGCTGGCTATATCATCTATAGCCCTGCAATACACAAGGGTTAGGGTGTGTATTTAACTGTATCATTACACTTATTCATGCATTATTATGTATGATAAAATACATCATGTATACATGTAAATCCAAATCATTTTTGAATGACAAAGCTACGATTAGTCAAATAATTTATTAGTCGGTAGCTATTCCTATAATTACCTCCACCAATGTGGGTATTATGTTTTTACTGGCAATCTGGTTGTTTGGTCTATTCACAGCATAACTCTGAAAGTAATAGATGTTTTGGAGACATAGAGTATGGCCCACAGAACAGTGACTTAGATTTTATTGCTGATCCAGGTCATCATCCAGATCCAGGATTTAAAAAAAAAAAGAATTCTTCACCATTGTGAAATAAGGCCAGTTTTGATATTTTTGTCTCTAACTCCATACATAATGCCTACAAAAATTGCATGACGACATCCACATAAAATCTACCCCACACCAAAATGTGATCTGGATCCAAGTAATGTTCCGAATTTGGTCATCCCAAATGTTCCCATTTATAGGGCTTATTGAACACTTGCTACTATGAGAAAACAAATAATGCACTGAAATGATACATTTGTAACAAGGATGGAATCAGTGGATAGCTGGAGGAATTACTGGTCTATGTTAGCAATGGTGGAAGAGCATGTTACACTTGTCTAGAATTAAGATAGATTCTGGATCTAAATTCTGGGGTTTAGTCATGAATCAAGAGAGGAGAAAACTGTCACTTTCTGTAGATTAGAGACTTTAAGTGACACTATGGTTTTCATGAGACATCAGTTTTCCTGGGTGCACTTAGATTTTAGCAGGGCTCATGTGGCCAGGGAAGTAGAAGTGCTGGGTTCAGTGCCTTTCTGGGCCAGAGTAGAGGTCTGTGGAGGCCTGAAGTTCCAAAATGCCGTTCGAGGCTGCGAGCTCCGAAGAGATTCTTCATCTTCGGAGTAGGATCTGCCTCGCTCTTATGAGGGGTGGACTTTCAGTCTGGCCGGATCTGTGTCCAGGGCAATGGCTTCACCAGGGTTGTTCTGTTGTTGTGGCATTTGACAATGTCTCATCGAAAAGCATGTTTAAATTAAACTGATCATCACAGGATCATTCTGATGGCACCTTCAGAACTTAACAAATGATATAACTTAAGTAAACTTGGCATTCGACTTTGCTACCAAAAATTTTCTTTGTCTACAAACTTCACTACAAAATCACACAAATTTTGGTGTGCATTTAACTTCAGGTCGGCTTGTCCGCTGTGTTAGACTATAAAAACTCAAAAATCACTATAATGTTGATAAATAATGGCATGGCATTATGGGTACCGTGAGCTGCCTTGGCAGAGGTTTGTGCTGGGAGTGCTGTCTGGTTGGTTGTTTGTTATTTTTCAGGTAAAACACTAAGGATTTGTTCTTGATTGTCTTTATTATCATGTGTGATAGTTACTATCTTTTAGCATTTTGTTAACATAATCTCCTGTGACTTTCACAGGATGTCACTGGAGCTGTCAGTGACCCATCCAAGAAAGGCGCTGTTGGCTCGCTCTGTACTTTCTCTAGTGTTGATGGCCTACTTCCTGAAGGCTTATCAGCCACTGGACAAGGAGAGGCAGAGGAAGGGGATCTGTCGAGGAAAGACAAGGTGAAAATGGCTTTTAAATGTTTATGTTTAAGCTTTGATCTAAATGTTTGGGGTAATCATACCATCTTTGGGTTTTCAACAAATATTTCATTAAAACTCCTGCCTTCTGTTTGAAATCTATGAAAATCATAAGTAATGTTTTACTCATGCCAACAGTATTTGAAAAAGCTGCACATGCAGGAGAGAGCTATAGAGGAAGTGAAGCTAGCTATCAAGCCTTTCTACCAGAAGAGAGACATCAATAAGGATGAATACAAAGAGATTCTGCGCAAGGCCGTCCAGAAGGTGGGTTAAAACTGACCAACAACTTAAAGCCCTAACAGGCTGTGAAACTAAAAATGAACTCAAAACAGGTTGAATTTTGTCTGAATTTATTTTGTGTTCATGGTCATCAGGTGTGCCACAGTAAGAGCGGTGAGATCAACCCAGTGAAGGTGGGCAATCTGGTCAAAGCATATGTGGACAAATACAAACATGCTAGGAAACATAAGAAAGGGGAGGACTTAGGGGAGCTACCAGAGGTACAGAAAACCTTTTGACAGCCCAGGAGGATGCGTGAAGTACAGGCAAGGACAGCTGAACCCACCCCAAACACTCATTCATGTTTTGTTTTGAGTCTTACCATGGGTGTGATCTCTGTGATATACCCAGTGTTACTGTTAACTAGGTTTGCTCGCCACTTCAAGTTGGAACATTTTCTATAATGACAAACTTTCTATTTCTATGGAATTTTGACAATAACGTTTTTCACTAATCACTTGATTTGCAACTGTCGGTGTCTTGTGCTTGGACTGTTACTGCCAGGCGCTGGTCTTTGTGTGTAGTACAGCTCAAACTTCATAGGATGCTTTGAGATTGTGCCTTAAAGAGGCAAATCTCAGACGTTCCCATGAAGTGATAAATCAGGTAGCTTTCTCCACAGGCACATCACCGGGAGGATGCAGCATGGGCTTTGAGCTTTTTATGACTTCTTTCTTTATGTGAGGGAAGGGGTATGTATCAGCGGTAAAGCTCATTTTGTGGATTAACAAGAGGTGTAAAAGTATGCAGAGTATGCATAATACGTTTGTCACATTAAGGAAAGACATTGTTATGCAATTTTTGTAGAAAATGTTTCAATAGGGAAATTAAACCGTTTTAGATTTGGTTGTAAATAATATAGATTTGATATATACACATACATATGCTCTGTTCATTTATGTTTCTTGTTTGAATTTGTTTTGCATTTGAAAGCCTCTAGGTCTTCCACATCTGTAATACCCATGTTTAATGAGATAAATCTAGTCCAGTGTCCAGGTGAAGTCCACATCGGCCCATTGAAATCAAAGTTGGAGTCACTGTCCTCAGTAACAGCCTCTCCTATTTAGGCATGCTTGTTTGTTTTTTACTTTCAGAAGTTCTTTGAATCTCAGCATTATCCTTTTTTTCAACCCATGACTGGAATGTAGAAAGCCACATTTTGGAGAACAAGGTAATCTTTTTGTTTTTGTGCCAAACAAGTAAAAAAAAATGCATAATTTCCCAGAATAAATGATTTAATTTATTTGTTTGAACTTTCAGTTTTTAAATAATGGAGATATAGATTTTACTTTGAAGTGAAAAGGATTATAAGAAGTATCTCAATGGCTGCCCCTCATTATCTCAGGTTTTCTTGATTTTGTCACTGTTTGACCAGGTGCTCTTTTGCATTTAATGTTAATAAAAAGTTTATTTTATTGGCATAATCCCATGGCTTTGAGAGATCAGTTTAGTCCATATATTAGAATAATAATGGGATATCGTGTAAAATGCAGCAATTTCCAATATAGGTGTGATAGAAGCAAACGCATTTAGTTGGGAACTTGAAGAAAACATTCAGTGTAAGCCTTGAAGTACTTGAATACAGCCTCATTATGGCTGCTTTGGCAATGGGTCCTTAGCCTAAATCTTCGCTACTCTGCAAAGCTTTCTTTAACAAAAACTCATTTCTGCTTATTCTCCATGCTGTAATAGCTGCCTACTGTAAAGATTCATCGGGTGGGTGGTTGTGTTTGCCTTGTCTTCTGTCATCACTTTTAATTTGGCTTCATAAACCCCTGGACTGGAAGAATCGAAAGATTCAGGTGCTCGTTATCTGAATGTATTTCACTTTTATCTGTGTTTACTTGATCAAACAGACCAGGTGTTTCTAAGAGGGAACACAATAAAGTATGATAATTAGGGTTTTGTCTCACTTTAATTCAAGTACTTACATTTTCTTGTCATATTTCTATTTTAAAGATTTGGTGCTTGGAGTCATAGTAGTTGCTACATGCACTTTGGTCGCCACTAACTGAAAGCTGCCTCTTCTTAGTTATTCAGGAATGATGTTTTATTTAAAAACGAATAAGATCTTTTTCTTTAATTTTTGTGGAATCATGAACAAACCTGAAGCCACAGAACAGTTCTCATGTTCAGAAAGGTACTATAGGGAATTAACATTTCTCAGCATTCATAAACCATACATAGAGACCTGAGATGTCATTCAACGTGAAACGGTTCATATGAAATCCAAACAATGCCACCTGAATTTATTCAGTTTCTTATCTTTATTTAAAAGGGACAGTGTCAGCACTTGATGCACCATACCAAACTTAAGCTCCATCTGTAGTCCATGTCAAGTGAGAACAAAAATAACACAATAAGAGTCCAAAATGATAAAAAAAAAGAACCTCTGAAACACAGAGTAGCACATAAAAAATGCACATTTGTATGAAAAGTGCAAGATGACTAGCAGAGTAAAAAGTATTAAATTTCTGACGTGCAAAATACACTTCTCCACAGACGTACACGTTTTTAGACTGCGGCTGTATGACACAAAACGTAGAACACAGAGTAACGTTATCAAATGTGCATTCTACACACTCGTATGTGATCAGAAAGCAAAATACTATACATGTTAGAATGTATGCAGCATCACTTTAGACATTCAGTTCCTACATACATCCTGTATAGAAGTAATTTGGCATTTACAGTAATCCGATAAAAGTTTCTTCTAAGGCAACATCATTGGTCTTTGAGGTGAATAACTGAACAAATAGTGGAGATGTCCATTTAAGTGAACACGAGTTGGTTAATAAATAATGGAGCAATTATTGTCAATAAAATTCTACAATACCAACGTTAATTACTAATTCTTGCTTGAGTTACTGGAACATTCAACAGCTCAGCAATTTGGCTACTTTGTTTTTAAGAAAAGCTTTCAATACGAGCAGGGCGTGGTGCATCATGTAGTCCCATTAGAGGAAAGAGAGATCAAATTTCAGATATGATGCAAGAAAGGCTCAGCAGCTCGTACCGGCTCTTCAGCTGTTGGCAGGCTAAAGGCGGAGTTAATGAGATCATAGAGGCTGTTGTGTGAGATCTGCAGGCTGATGTTGGCACTGTGAAGAGATGAAGCCCCCTCCATCTGTGCCATCTCATGAAAGTGTCGACAGATCAGAGGAACCACCTACACGAGCAAAAGGGAGATTTTAGGGGACTTATAAACAGCATAACTGAAGGGAGCTGAAGTCAAATACAGAAACGATGCTTAGGAAAAATAGAAAATAGTGTTACCTTAACTATGATAAGTTTCTTCTCCAGAGGTTTTCCATCAGGAAACTTCTCTCCAAAGCACATGTTGATGGTGTACTCGGGAGAGCCGCTGTTATTTTCCTTAAACTGTCTCAGTTCTGAAACAGATGAACCAGTCCCCCACCACCACAAGGTAGTTTTAATCCCATCTTCACATAAAATGCACTAACACTAGTACTAAAATGTTTTGTTCACATAAATGAGCAGTAAGAGATCCACACCTACCATGAACATAGTTCTCAAAGCTAAGGAGCTCCACCATGCTGTTTTGGGGGAGCTTTCTTGGGTCTGGATGAGCCACACTGGGATCACTGGTACTGGCAAACACATGGCATCTGTCCTGCCTCACAGCATAGATACCAGTATTCCGAACCTCCAGGAGCAGACCTCTCTGGATGTTACTGAGGATGCGGTTGGTGTATTCAATCTGGTGTGAAGAAGGGTGCAATTAGAAAAAAAAAAAAGATGTTAAAAAGGTTTTATCACATTAAGGATGCACAGCAGTATACCAAACATCTGTCCTTTTTCAGTGCATTCTAGGAATTATTAAAGGCAGGGTTGGCAATTCTTTTCAGAAGCATTTTTTTGTTATACATCTTGAAATTCTTTTTTCATCCTGATGGCAATGAATACATTAAATGCACTGACAACATAAAGAAACAAATTCGTCATCTCAGGCAGCAGCAGGGCTGAAAAAAGCCTGGCCAATAATTTTACTTGGCACGAGCAAAGCCACTGGATGGCCTACCTGTCTGTCTTACTTACGCACACCAAGAATCTCCCACAAGGCCAGGCAGGCAGGTGTGTTACTGGTCTGTTTTGATAGCTAAAGCTAGCAACCTATGGCAGGGAAAGTACCCACAGAAGCTTCCATTTGCAGTGGCCGCTGTTACAGGCTAGGCCTTCCCCTTAAAAACAAATAGCCTCAGAGATATCAACTGACTTCCTTCGACTCAGTTCTGACTTGGAGTAGGTTAATCTCTCACCAAGCAACATTCAAGAGCAGCTTTTACTTCAGCATTGAGGAAACAATGTTGTTGTGACTTGAATGCACTGTGAGCAGTGTGAGAGTGAGAAGACCACCACATGGAATAGATCCCTTTTACATACAGCTACAGGTGTATGTAAAATACCAACAGTCGTCTGCTCTGAGTGTATAGGTAGAATTGTAATGCAGTAAACTGCACATCAAAGGCCAAGTGCAGTGTTCATGTTACTAAGACCAGATAAAGCCTGTGTTGTGAGCCGAGTTCGCTGGCCTCCCTCTTCACATCTCCCCACCGGAAAAGCCCAGATTTCTAAGGCTAGTTACCGGCTACAAGCCAGGGCTAAAGCAGCTTAGCCATGAACCAGGGGTCCCCAACTATGGTTCGGGGCTCCAGATCTGGGCAGGTAATGTTGTATTCAACAACGTTACAACTAAAAAGAAGTTGGATGCTGCAAGAAGTAAAACCAGAATTAACATTGGTGTGGCTTTTGAACAACAGAGAGATAGGGCAGAAAAGTGATGCCATGGTGGCCGTTTTTCTGCTGGACAGGTAATTATCAGTTCTGTTTTGTTTGGGGGGCATTTGTTATTTTCCTGAAATCAGTAAGTAGTAGTTAGGCAGTGCACATTGTGTTTTGAAGGAGTGGCCTTGGAGAGAAATCAAAAGGGTGGGATTTCTTGTCTACTTTCCAGATCGAGTTTCCCCCTGAAATATTTTACAGCCCTCTTTTAAATGAACATGTCACATGGTGATGAGAGCATTTAGTAAAATTAAACATATAAAGATACCTGTGGAGTTTCCTTGTCAAAGCACACTGGTGATGTTATGAAGTAGGTTATGGAGAATTTTTCTTTGAATGATATAACAGTGTACCTGTTTGTGGTCCAGCAGGTCATCAGTGGAGGGGAAACAGAGACAATGGGCATTGAGCTCAGGTGCTTCGTGTTGGTAGTGGAGCTGAAGACGGGTAGTGCTGGAGATGTTCACTGTCATCTTTAGCATTTCTCTTTTCCTGTAGTGTATGGAGATCTCCAGGTCATATATGCTTAGCGGAGTTACTGTAAACGCAAACAATCGGAAAACATGCATTGAGGATCATAATTTTTTCTTATAGTATAGCGTTGCATTTTACTATAAGTTGGGTTTATTTGACTGAACGTACCCTCATAATAAGACGGCTGATGTGGTAAAACCTGTGGGTGGTTCTCGGCTGCAGCAGGATAGCTTCCTAGGAGTGCTGGATTGGGCTGGTTATACTCCCCTGCCCACAGTTGCTCCTCTGATGATAAAAATCAGATTAAACTCTGTTTAAGCTTCATTGTAAACCATGTAAAGAAATTAACCAGTGGAGAGCAAGTTATTAGCTCATGAATTATTTGTTTCAATTTGCATAAGACGCTGTACCTGTTCCATGGTTGTCAAGATCCAAGGCCATGAAGTTGTTAAGGAGATTGATCTGTTTGGACAGAAAACTGAGGCATTTAATTAAAGCATTTAAGTACTGAAAGGCAGCAAACAGCATGATGTAAATCTAGAAAACAATACAAAGCAAAATACCAGAAGTAATATGGCAGTAGTAGTACTAAACCAGAGAGAAGTGAAAGTAGACTCTAAGCAATACTACACCTCATTTCCTGAGGGGAAGTACTCTGTAGGAGAGCTGTAGATATCTGGAATCATGTCCAAATCGTCCTGGGGGTCTTGTGTTGGCAGACTTGGATGATTCTCTGCAGAAAAAAATAAATAAACAGACTTGCATAAATTTGCACTTAAAACTGTTCCATGTGTCAAGGCTTGGATTAAATGGCGTGGTCTTACGCTCAGTGTTGATAATCTCATAGATTTTATGAGGGTCGTCATTATTCTTAGAATTATCCTTTATCATCTTAAAGCGCTCTGAGAGGTTGTTGAGGGCACAGCGGAAGTTGGTTTTCCACCGGGCCTTGTCATTAGGGAACTCGTTGATTTTACCACTTGCTACTGCCCATGCCTGTGAACCAGACAGAGAAGTAAGATGAGTGACTGTATTAGCCAGAGGTAATACATAAATCATTTAGGTACTTCTACTATGCTTGACATTTTGTGAGACTAAATGTCTACTTCTCTACATGTCAGAAATACTGTACTTTGTACTCCACTACATACAGTGGGTACGGAAAGTATTCAGACCCCCTTAAATTTTTCACTCTTTGTTATATTGCAGCCATATGCTAAAATCATTTAAGTTCATTTTTTTCCTCATTAATGTACACACAGCACCCCATATTGACAGAAAAACACAGAATTTTTGACATTTTTGCAGATTTATTACAAAAGAAAAACTGAAATATCACATGGTCATAAGTATTCAGACCCTTTGCTCAGTATTTAGTATATTTAACTTAGGTGCTGTCCATTTCTTCTGATCATCCCTGAGATGGTTCTACACCTTCATTTGAGTCCAGCTGTGTTTGATTATACTGATTGGACGTGATTAGGAAAGCCACACACCTGTCTAAGACCCTACAGCTCACAGTGCATGTCAGAGCAAATGAGAATCATGAGGTCAAAGGAACTGCCTGAAGAGCTCAGAGACAGAATTGTGGCAAGGCACAGATCTGGCCAAGGTTACAAAAAAAAATTTCTGCTGCACTTAAGGTTCCTAAGAGCACAGTGGCCTCCATAATCCTTAAATGGAAGACGTTTGGGACGACCAGAACCCTTCCTAGAGCTGGCCATCCGGCCAAACTGAGCTATCGGGGGAGAAGAGCCTCGGTGAGAGAGGTACAGAAGAACCCAAAGATGACTGTGGCTGAGCTCCAGAGATGCAGTCGGGAGATGGGAGAAAGTTGTAGAAAGCCACCCATCACTGCAGCCCTCCCCCAGTCGAGGCTTTATGGCAGAGTGGCCAGACGGAAGCCTCTCCTCAGTGCAAGACACATGAAAGCCCGCATGGAGTTTGCTAAAAAACACCTGAAGGACTCCAAGATGGTGAGAAATAAGATTCTCTGGTCTGATGAGACCAAGATAGAACTTTTTGGCCTTAATTCTAAGCGGTATGTGTGGAGAAAACCAGGCACTGCTCATCACCTGTCCAATACAGTCCCAACAGTGAAGCATGGTGGTGGCAGCATCATGCTATGGGGGTGTTTTTCAGCTGCAGGGACAGGACGACTGGTTGCAATCGAGGGAAGGATGAATGCGGCCAAGTACGCAAACACAGCCGCCGACATCATTGTGACGTCTCCTCCTCCGTCGGAGTTACGAGGTTCTCGGTGGCGTTTCCGACGAATAGGTGCGTTTGATTCACGGACAAGCAGCACGTTGCCTCCTCAAACGGAGCATGAAATCCACGCCCGGGCTGCTCACGGTGGATGATTTAAAGGCACCATCTGCAGACAGAATGGGGAGGTGTTTTGTTCTTTCGGGAAAGTGGATTTTCTCCTCTCAGGAGAGAAAGTGAAAGTCATTTTGCCGACTGTTTTTTTTCCCCCTTACTTGCATCATCAAGCCTTCTCCATTTCATCATCCAGCCCAACATGTTGTCACCCATTAATACCTGGAGTCATTATATTGTGCCTCTAGCCATGATTCTAACTCACTGGCTGCTCCTTTCAAGGCAAATCCACTGGAATCTTAGGCTATACTTCCCGTGTTTGGTTTGTCTTAACATGTGAAATTCTTAGGCGAGTGTAGTCGAAACTGTGCTTCTGTTGTTAAACATTGGTTGAACCATGCTGTGTATTATTGGAACACGAACATAGAGGTTATTTGAACTTATACAATATGATGTGATGCCACAGTATTTTCATGCAGAAATAGCCCGCATACTGTATTGATCAATTTTAAGGGCCATCTAATTTTTTTTGTTTCAATTCAGATGACAACTGGGTGAGTCGAAGTGGCTCATACCTGATGAACTTTTACAAAGAGGCATTTCACACTAAAATAGCATCCCCGGAAAACACCCAGTTCCTGTGAACCTAGGCTCAAGGCTCCACCTGTCAATGTGCCATAGTTTGTAATAGATGTGCGGTGTATTTAAAGGTTTTGTGGGACTTTCAGAGTCACAATTCTGCAGGTGTGGACTTGTGTCATGTGTCTGAATAAGAAAGAATATTTATAGACAGTGGGTGAGAGTGCAGTGGGGATGCTCTCATCTGCATAGGGCTGGGTATCATTCCAAAACTTTTGGTACCGGCACCGATATGGATACCTTGGTTTCGATACCGGTTCCTTAAACGATAGTCTTTTCCATACCAAGTTAATTTATAAAATCAATTTTAATAATAAATAAATAAAATTACACATTTTGGTATACAGCTCATTAATTCCATGGCGTTTTGTGCACTCAAAGCAGTGTCATAACATAAAAAGTAAGCTTAAGTTTTTTTTTAACATTAATATCAAGAAATAAAAATGTAGAAAATCATTTGATGCCATAAAAGTGTCAAAGTTCAATACCCAGCACTACGTCTGCATGACATAGATTTTAGCATATTTTACTAAAAACCACTACTTTGCTCCGGACAAGGCATGACTTCCTTTTCCCACTTTTCTAGCATTTTAGAACTTCACAGCATGACAAATCTCATTTGGGAATTAGTTTCTTCTCTTCTTCTGGGGCCTTATCTGACCATTTACTGATATAAAACCTGTGGGTGGTTCTCGGCTGCAGCAGGATAGCTTCCTAGGAGTGCTGGATTGGGCTGGTTATACTCCCCTGCCCACAGTTGCTCCTCTGATGATAAAAATCAGATTAAACTCTGTTTAAGCTTCATTGTAAACCATGTAAAGAAATTAACCAGTGGAGAGCAAGTTATTAGCTCATGAATTATTTGTTTCAATTTGCATAAGACGCTGTACCTGTTCCATGGTTGTCAAGATCCAAGGCCATGAAGTTGTTAAGGAGATTGATCTGTTTGGACAGAAAACTGAGGCATTTAATTAAAGCATTTAAGTACTGAAAGGCAGCAAACAGCATGATGTAAATCTAGAAAACAATACAAAGCAAAATACCAGAAGTAATATGGCAGTAGTAGTACTAAACCAGAGAGAAGTGAAAGTAGACTCTAAGCAATACTACACCTCATTTCCTGAGGGGAAGTACTCTGTAGGAGAGCTGTAGATATCTGGAATCATGTCCAAATCGTCCTGGGGGTCTTGTGTTGGCAGACTTGGATGATTCTCTGCAGAAAAAAATAAATAAACAGACTTGCATAAATTTGCACTTAAAACTGTTCCATGTGTCAAGGCTTGGATTAAATGGCGTGGTCTTACGCTCAGTGTTGATAATCTCATAGATTTTATGAGGGTCGTCATTATTCTTAGAATTATCCTTTATCATCTTAAAGCGCTCTGAGAGGTTGTTGAGGGCACAGCGGAAGTTGGTTTTCCACCGGGCCTTGTCATTAGGGAACTCGTTGATTTTACCACTTGCTACTGCCCATGCCTGTGAACCAGACAGAGAAGTAAGATGAGTGACTGTATTAGCCAGAGGTAATACATAAATCATTTAGGTACTTCTACTATGCTTGACATTTTGTGAGACTAAATGTCTACTTCTCTACATGTCAGAAATACTGTACTTTGTACTCCACTACATATATATATATATGTAATAGATGATATTACTAGTTATCTTGCAGTTCAGGATTTTACACACATTGTCTGCTTCAGCTTCATCTGGATCAGCTACAACAAGACACTGCTTATTTTTATTGTTTACATACAGCTTACCTCCAAACAAATGAGGTTGCCCTACCCTGTAAGAAGACATTGTACTGGATGTCAGAATCACTGAATGGCCTTTCCTTACAGGGACTGACACTGGTTTATAATTTCACCTATTTGACAAATACAAACTATGATGTTGCATCACAAAAGTAATATGAGTTTTTTTCCAAATGACATGTTCAAACAAAATGACTAAGGGGCCATTCTTCATTATACTAATATATTATACTCAGATTCATAAAACAAAATACACTATCAAGTTACTCAGCAGCACTTCAGTTTATAAGTATATAAAGTTAACATTAGCTCTGCCTTTAGTATTAAATGGGATGGACACAATAATGAATCAGTTAAAATACAGTATGTTATACATTAATGTGAAATACGTCATTCTATGTAAGTAATTTTATTTTATGTTGATGCTAATACCTTTGTGCTTTGGTATGCAGGACATGTACTTATAACTTATACTTTTACACTGTGACATTGCTGCTTTTACTCGAGTAAACTCTTAATACTTATTCCACCACTGACTGCGGTCACCTGTGTCACTGTCACTTTTACAGAGACTCCCACAAGAAGTGTTTGTGACACAATACTTAAAGGTTTTACCTCAAGCTATTGTAAATTCAAAGACATTACTGCAGTTTTGTCCAACAAAGTCCACAATATGTTATATAATCGTGCTGCCAGATAACACAAGAACTGCAAATGGTGAGTTCAACACAGGTTAGTAACCATACCCGGAATATTTTATTGTCCTCGTCGTTGCAGTCCTTCCGGGAGTTGTGCTTCCAAGGCACTCTGAACTTGTTTTGGCCCACATAGGAAAGACCTGCGTACTGGCCCGTCTCCACCTGCTCTATGAGCCAGCTGGCAAACTGAGGCTTTGGGGGGCTGACAGGAGACATAACACATCAAACATATCTCACAAGTATTTCGGCATAAATTAGAAACACACACACACACGGGATCAGCTTGTACAGCACTGAGGTTTTGTTTTGCACATATCCAGAGAGAGAGAGAGAGAGAATACGCATGCAACACCGTGTTAATCCTCAACATAACTTGGACAAACAAGAGTCATCAACACCTACATTACACAAACACAGCTGATTAAGTCTATACACACCAGGTCGGAACTACTTCACCATATATGTGATCAACTGAAACATTTAAGGGGGTCTGAATACTTTCCATACCCACTGTATATATAATAGATGATATTACTAGTTACTAGTTGCCTTTCCTTTCCTTACAGGGACTGACACTGGTTTAAAATTGGACCTACTTGACAAATACAAGCTATGATGTTGCATCACAACACATATTTTGATTTCATGACAATGTAAAATGTCAGGTACTTTGTGCTGCATTAATGTGCGTGGTGAAAGTCTATAAGCCTGTTTGACTTTACACGTATCTTGGAGACAAGTGTTTTCTGTGGTCAAACCATGTCCTACATTAGTGATGACCCAAGGCATCATAATGTGTATACTCTTTTAAAAAATGCCTCTCACACACATGCCCAGCTTAGCATATGTGTCAGGAATAGAGAAGTGATACATGTTCTATTGCAGAGCTTCCCTTTTACACACACATTGGAAGTACTGCTTAGATATACATATTGGACTTCCCCTGTAGAACGCGCAGGCTTCATAGCTGTGACTGAGGAGGGATGCAGTCTGGTTACTGAAAGACCGCATAAAAGGTTCACATCCTATTTCACAATTTTATTCACAGTACAAATGCAATATTAGTAATAAGTTTGTGTGTAAAGCCAAATAGTACAATAGAATTTAATGGCAGAACATGGCCATTCATATGTGACACAGAAAACTAAACTGTTTTGCTTTGAAAACAGGTTCTAATCTCCTAGTGTGACGTCACAGTGGCCTGTAAAATGAACCTGAGTGGGACAAAAGGGACTCTGATTGCCAATGTAAACACACCTATTAAAATAATACCCTGGAGGACAAGCCTATAGTGATTAGCCACAGTTAAAGTTTAACATGTTTGCTTTTGAGAGGTGATTGCTAGCTACATTTTCCTTCATCGTTCACATCTCTCTCCTTATCTCTCTGTCTGTCCTGGACACCCACACACTTACTCATCCTTCTCTCATTCTCACCCTTGTATGTGTCACATGAGGCTTTGCTGAGTTGTGACATGAATTAGAAAGCTTCTTTAAAAAAGTGGTGGGTGTTGTGAGTTTCAGTGTTTCCATGAGCCTGGATCTCATAAACAGCCACACCTTTACCTGTGTATGTTTCAGACTTGTCAGGTTTCACCTTATTTATGACTGAGAGATAAATACTATTTGTTTATCTGAGATGTGATCATTTTAGTCATAAAAATGTTATGTAATATCAAAGTCTATTGCATTAAATACATAGTTCCAACTAATTCAATCCACCATTGCCTTGTAAGTTTTATTGTACGAAGTTTCTGAGATAAGTGAAACTTGCTTGATTTTCCATTTATTTTAGCGCTTACAAGTGTTTGTTCACACTGTTCCAGATTTGCATAACCAACCACAGAGTGGCTGGTTAAACAAAATTTCCTAACCTATACAGCTAATCTCTGTACTTGTTGCGACACTGAGAGCTTTATCTATTGCTGGCTCAGCTATGGGTCCGGCTGTGTTTTCACACAGCGCCATCTGCTGTTGAGAGGAGCAGATAGACGTAGGAATGAAAGCGGAAACCAGGAAGATGAAAGTGGGGATTTCCATTCAACGCACTGCCATTCAGAGAGGTACTCTGACATACTCTGGTGTACAGGCCATCAAAAATGGGAATGATTGCATAAGCTTGCTAAGTTTGTCTCAAACAACCAGAAAAGGAGGCAAGTTGTATTAATAAATGTATTAATATTGTATTGTATTGTATTTGTGGATGTTGAGGTATGAATTCTATTGTATTATACTGACAAGTGTTTCTAATATTTTGTCCACCCTATTTACATCAACATGAATAGGCTAAATAATCTGTATGATGCAGTTCAGTTCAACAGCAGCCTCCAAAATAACCATAGAGTTGAATCAGCACCTCATGAAGAGGGTTTTATTACAGAGCTGTTGGATTAGACTGCAGGAGGTTTTGCTTGGGGTACCCAATCAATCTGCCAGCTGTGTGTATACTACCTTTTTTTTTTTTTTTATCTATGTTGGTACATTAACTTATTATGTGGACATATGGGCAGGTCACATTTACAAAGGCAGCTTAATTTAAAACACAGAGTTAGTTGCTTTACATAGGTAAAGAAAGCAAAGACAATATTAAAACAAGCAATAAAGGCCAGAATAAAACCAATTAAGATAAAGATAAAGGCTTGTTAACATAAAGATTTATTCATTCATATGTTTGCCCATATACCATCCTATTGTAAGTGTTATGCATATACAATACAAGCCCACGTGTATCATAGATAGAGACTGGTGTAAGTATTTTAATATAGGCTATAATCTGGGGTTTTTGCCACCAGAGGGCGCACATTTCCCGTCTCTAGTATATGGCCATCGGCCGTCAGCCTTTCAACGCGCTCACTGCCAGGCTTTGCTGGTAAGGGGAGTTTTCCATAAACAAAGCGTAGTTCGAAGGTGTTTTTGACAAAACGGAATACATGTAAACTACAAAGTGCAAACCGTGTTTGCACTAATGCAAAATGAGAAGATTGCGATACTGTGTTTAACTGTCCAGTCAGATGTGGTGCTGAAATGCTGCATTCGTGCATCTGCACTTTGAGTTGGGTTTGGCTTTCAGAGTTTGGTCCCCAGGAGCGTGAAACGAATAGAAATGTAAAACACTAGAGACGATTAGTACTCCGATAGGACACAAAACGCTATAGTCTACATGACTGAACAAGACCTTCATTGGATAACAGCGAGTACCGAGTGGATCTGCGGCCACACAGTTGTAATATGCTCTTTCGGACGCCACCCTGTCATAAAGATGATGTTTACTCTTACATTAATAGCGAGCCTAAGCGAACTTTATAATTGCCAATTACTGTGCTCAGAGACACGCTTGGGATTTAGTTAACTCTTTAAAGCTGTAGCCTGGATACAGGAGAGAGCGTCCTTGGTATTTGTGGAGGAGAAGGACGGCTGAGGGGGGTGAGACTGATAATTTGAAGACTTGCCCGGGGTACATTGTCAAATTCAAAAGGCATTTCAAAGAACGAAACCATTCACTTTTTCATTCTCTCTTTTTCTGTCTTTTCCCCCCTAATTTCTTTCTTTTCGCACGGTTGCAGGCCGTTTGAATTGACCAATGGGCCTTCAAGTTAGAGACATTGGAATGTAAATGAGCTCAGCGCGTGCTCCCGGCGCAGTGAAAGCTCGGGATTGTTTATTGAGCTCCCGGAGCCACGCGCCTGGCGGAGTCGGTGTGCAGAAGAATCACACAGCGGGGGCGGGGCCTCGCGACGAAGCGTGCGTCTCCAAAAAGGGGTGGGTGGGGTGTGTGTCGGGACGCGTGTTGAAAAAGAGGAGTGCTGCCAAAGTTTGGGTCAGATCGGCTCGTGGAGTGAGCAGTCAAGAGAGACTTGGACTAGAGTTAGCCACACGGTCCCCACGCGAAGGACACGAGAGCTGTACACTGCCAACCCTTTCCGTTCTTCCTCCTCTTCCTGTCCCAGCGTTTGAGGCTGCAGTCGCCCTCTCCATCCATCATTTCACAGGAACTATCAGCAAGATGGAAACTACAACCATCACCAACACGCAGACTGCATTCACCTTTGGACTTACTGAAAGACGCGCCAGCATAACCCTGAGCGCCCCGGCCCAGGACTGCACAGTCCCCGCAATGCACGCCAGCACCGGCGCTGTCGGCTACCAAAGCAAAACCAAGGTGCTGAAGAGACAGCGCTCCAACTCTCCGGAGCTTCTGCGCTGCAAGCGGCGCCTGAGCTTCAACGGCCTCGGCTACTCCATTCCTCAGCAGCAGCCCGTCGCCGTGGCTCGACGGAACGAAAGAGAGAGGAACCGGGTCAAACAGGTCAACATGGGTTTCCAGACGCTGCGTCAGCATGTCCCCAGCGGCGCCGCCAACAAGAAGATGAGCAAAGTGGAGACCCTGAGATCTGCGGTGGAGTACATCAGGGCTTTACAGCAGCTTCTGGACGAACATGATGCTGTGTCAGCAGCTTTCCAGTGCGGGCTGCCATCCCCGACACTTTCCAACAGCTACTCCGCCGATCCGGAGTCGCCTCACTCCACCTACTCATCAGATGAAGGCAGCTATGAGCCTCTCAGCTCTGAGGAACAGGAGCTGTTGGACTTTACAACCTGGTTCGACAGGTACTGAGGCTGACAGCATCAAACCCACGCAGCAGCGTTTGTGCTTAAAATGCTGACAGACTTGATCAAGGCATCAGATCAGTCTCTCCCTCTGTGGTTGGAAGTGATCTGTTGCCTCCCTCCCTCAACCGGGCTGCTTCTCCAGAAGCAAAGCAATAGTGAGAAAGAGAGAGAGAGTGTGTGTGTTAGAGAGGGAGCTACTTGTTGCATAGAGCATAAATAGTCAACCCGAAGTCCCCACAAGAAGGAGGAAGTTGGGCCCGGTGTCAGGCTCACGCGTGGAAGTAAAGAACTGTTGATGTATGTTTGAATAAGTGCAATTAATACGCGACACAGCAGCAGGCTCTGCATGGACGGTGCTTGGACTTGCACTTGTTGGATGAGCGTTTCATCAGAGCAGGACTTCCTTCCTCAGCTGCCACGTCTGTTGGAAGAGCCAACAAAGATAATGCGTCAACAGACTTTCTCGTGATGTACATTTTGCCCCTTTCATAACAAAACTGTATCACTGTTTTAACATGAAGACATATTTTTGTACTTTGAGTCAGACAAACAATGTTCTTGAACAACATAAACTGCCACATTTCCTGACTGTTTTCACAACAGGTTGTCAGTGGAACAGTGTGAGTTGTGTGACTGGACAGCAATATCAAGACTTCTACCTGTGACAGATTGTAGTTGTGTTTTTTAATAGGTGGTAAGGAGACCTTTATTAATGTATGCACTTGTTCTCCACTTCCCGTAGCCTAAAATGTAAATATTCGATTTTAACAGATATATTTTGTGTAAAACAAGTTTTATAAATAAAGATGATTCTATTTATATTATATGCTTTTGCAGTGGTTTGGTTCTTCAGGTGATATTGCATACATTTATACTCAGACATGTGTGTTAAAGAGGGGTGTGTGTTAGTGGCGGCGGTAATTGAGCAAACTAGGGAGCTTCTCATCCATTCAAAGCCCCTGCATGACCTTTTCCCGACTTGGTTGGGCACACGGGGGAAAATTACGCAGCTGGGTGAACACTCAATAACCATTATAGACGTGCACCTTCTACAGCGCTTTGTCTGCATTCAGGACGGGGAGATTAATATTACGTTTCATGCATTGCATTGTTTCTTTTGCATACTCTGCCTTTACCCAATAGCCCAGAGGGCCTGGGGCGGGGGGAGGAGGGGTCCAATTCACCCCACTCAAAGGGTATAGACACTTTGAAATACGGCCTGGGGAAAGTCAGGAAGACAATGAGTGGGGTCAAAATTCGTATTACCCGATTGAGATCAATCTAAATAAAACCTGGGGTTGTAGACTCGTTGCATCCCCAACTGTGTTTTTCATGGCGCACACAGCCCAATCAAAAAGCTCATCTCCTGCGAAATGGGGAGCACAACACCCCATTGTGAGCACTATTGTGTGCGCCTTTGCGCCTCATTATGCGAATTATGGAGGATCCTCTATTGTAAATAAACACTGATGCCAAATTCAGTGAGGCAGAGAAGAAATAACGAGTTTAATTTCACCTGGTGCTCTCTGTGGGAGTGGAAAATTGGGAACAAGAGAGGCTGATTGAAGCCACTCTTATAGTCCTAGTGTTTTATAATACATAAAAAAAGAAAACTGAAAGACATTGTATATGAACCAGGATCAAGCCAAATAAAGAAAAGAATACGCGAGATAGTAGCGGGACAAACAGCATAACTTTCACAAGGGGGCCTTTGAATTTCTGTCAAAAGTAACAAACTGGAAGATGTGTGGGAAACGCAGTTTGCACCCGCGTGTGCATAACGTAAATTTACTCTGCATCTCTCTTTCTCTCTCTCTCTCACACACACACACATACACACACACACACACACCCACCCTGCAGCCTGCAGGTGTAAGCCACGTGCCTGTACTCGGTGACAAAGGCTCTGCTGCTCCCACTAGTTAATGGCATGTGCGCTCTGTCGATCAAGGCAGTGACAAAATCAAACAAGTGATAAATGACGCTCTGCTTTATAACGTCCTACGTCACACGGACTCAAAAAGACAATCAGTGTAGGGCGCAAAATACCCCGCTGGTCCATTATCATAGGGGTGAAATGGTGTTTCTGATGTCCTTCAGTGTCAGGCAGAGGCCAGGCCACATGTCCTCCCAGGTCTCATGTCCTCCCAAGATGGATATGCACTTTCCCCCTCAGCCACATAGGGAGGACCAGGGGAGAAATAGATTCATTCATGCCATTTTGTTCATGGGTCATTTTCACTTTGACAATAAGTGCGATGTTAATTTTGGCGTTATCCTGTGCTGAATAATCAGTCTCATGGAGTTCATTTATGCATGCGTTTTCGTGCGCAAAGACATGCGTAAAACATGGGTGAGGGATAAACTGACCAAGAGTTTTGTCTTGTTAAACTCATTTTGCATGTATAGGAGTCCATCCATCTTTTCAGTGCGCAATACTGAACTAGTTTTAGTGTCTACCTTCGTGGTTTGTATGTTTTGAGCCCGTCGGCAAAATCGTTTGCCAGGCAATATTTACACAACAGTCTAACTGCCACTATTTACAAAACTTTTTCTCTCTCACTGCCTTCCACTTTAATCAAAATACTGTAAGCATCTCAGTGTGACTCGTTTAGAATTACAGGCTCAGAATGATCATTTAGCAAAAAAGTTTATTCTAAAAACATTAGCTTTTTCAACATATAAAAACCAGACAAGATATATGATGCCCAACTGCCCAAACATGAGATAACTGACCCAGTGCTGACTGATTGTTTGTTCTTCATTTGTTTTGATGTTTGTTGTTACTGAGTTAACTGATATGAACTGAGAAAAGTGCCTGGATTCAATTTGCTTTCCAGCAATGTTGTTTCTTTCCAAAGGGAAGGAGTAGTAGTTTATCTTGGACAACACAACACAACACATCTGGGTATCAAAGTTGCAGCTGTGATGAGTTCCGTTTTCTGTGGGGATAGGATTTAAAGTGGATTCCAGTCTTCATGCTTGCTCTGTTGTCATTTTTGTCCAAGAAAAAAGACTTATCAGACATGCAGTATATGAATGAAAGGGAGCCACCTGTCACAGTCATCGCAGGCTTCTGATGGTAAACTAACAATAGGTTTTAAGCATATTCTAACTGTATATATTAAGTGAACTTGACTTGAAATCAAAAAAGTTGGTTTTATGAAATCATATTTGAATGTGCTGAGATGAAAGGGGGAGGTGCAATTGCTTGAAGTTATTCTAGCCTATGAAGATGCTAACACTTGGCTTGTCACAGCTCAGAGCCACATCTACCTGTAGAGCAACAGGTGCATCAGAAACCAGAGACTATCTGTCACTGGACTTACAATATGGGGAAACCCCATTCTGCCTCATTATGCATGACTTTATTCTATAATAATCAAACTTGTTTATATCTCAGATTCTTTAATAATTCACAATTACTGCAAATTAAATACATATTCAAGATCTTTTTACTATGCTTAAGAGAAACAACATGAGTACTTTATGTTTTCCACAGAAGTAAACTTCAGTGAAACCACTGACATTATTTTCACAGGTTTTCTACTGATTCAGACAAACTACACAACGCACAAAGCCATAACTGTTCTGTGAAATGCTGCTCAGCTCCATAACCAGAGAGGTGAAAATACAATAAATACAGCTGAATAAAGGAGGGATAGCAAGAGACAGAGCAGTGATGTAGCTGGATGAAGAGATGGTGACCAACCTTGGGTGATGCTTGCAGAGGAGTTCATGTTTAAGCAGAGTCACAGGCATGTTTACATTTATTATAGGAATCATGCTGAACTGCTTTGGAGCAGACTCACGTATATATACAGGGCTGTGCAGCTGGTTCACACTTCACACCCAAATCTGTTGACCTTTTGGCTGTTGATTGAGTAAGGTCGTGCTTAGTGCAAGTACTATTGAAACAATAGTGTTTGCAGTAATCACTGCTGCCACTACTCTTTGTTTGGTCTGATAGAACTTTTGGTCAGTACAGTATTTAACTAGTGTGGATGCTAACATCTGCTGTAAGCTGAAGGTTCCTGGAAATTTGGTTCTTGGATTCAAATTCAGACTTCAGTGTTACAATTTCCCATTCCAGAGTGGGAGATGTGCATGTACTTCAGAGGGTTGTCCATTGCACTGAATATGATGACCTACTGTTACTGAGTCTTCATATATGAATTTAAGGAATGAATTTGTAGCTCAGTCCTTCTTTGTGCCAAAATGGGTCCATCACATCATCATTCTGATCATTTCTGTCAGTGCAGAGAAACAGTGGGCCCCTCCAGTAGCCTGGAAGACCTCTTTTCTGCACCAGGAGTTTTACTAAATAGAAGTTTTGCTTACAGCCCCCAAGTCGCTCTTACTTTCTGACAAAAAAGTCAGTCATTCGATTCATGTTTTTCCTCTGTCTTTCTAAAACCAGAAACCTTTCTCTTTTCAAATGAACGCAAAAAGCAGTTTGAATGTGTGCAGCTCAGCACTTTTAACTGACACCTCTGTACATGTGTGAATAGGCCCTAAACCTCAGACAACCCAGCAGAGGAGGAACCAAGCTCAGGCCTGAAGAGTGGAGAGATGGAAGAGGTGGGGATGTGTGGTAGGGTGGAGGTGGCGGGGGCTGTAATTTGCATGGGCCATTGTGCTGCACAAGTTTGGGTGCTTTTTTTTTTTGGCCTGGGCCCTTTTGGCCATTTACTTCCACTCTGGCTGGCTGTGGCGGGCTCTGAATAGTCTCTGCTCGGAGGAGACACAAAGGTGCTTTTGTGCTACACCCGCACCATATTCATCATGTAATGCCTGTAAGACAAATCTGATTGGATGTCTCTGTCACTTTGATGTGGGTCCAGAGTGCGAGTGGCCCCGAGATTGCTAACTTTACTCTCTATTCCCTATTCTGCACCATTGATATGGGGGTGGAGGCAGGAGGGGTGGCTCCTGGATAGAAGGAGGAGGGAAAAGGGAGAGCAGGCAGGGGGTAGTCCTCATTATTTGGAGGAGCAAATTCATAATAAATTTCCCCATTCTACAAAACAGGGTCGAGATGATTGACACTACTTTATGCCAGACTGAACAAAAGCCCTGATTTGAGCAGAATACCAAATGAATGGGGTGAGTGTGGACTCAATTCAAACAATTTTAATCTCCCCCTGTCCTCCCGTATTCCTTCTCTCCTCCTCTCTCCCCCTTTCCCTCCCACTTGCCCTCTTTTTTCAACTCCTACTCTCCTGCCTCTTTTGTCCACAGCATTCTCATTTTACAGGGTAATTCTACTCCAACGGATGTGCTAATTGTGCTGAGTTAAACTGGATGCTGGTGGACTCCTGTGATACGGAGCTTATTCTTGCCTAATGACTGTAATGATGGCTCAGAGAGACTGCAGCCTGCAGTGTGGAGTGGACTGCTTGCACAAAGCTTAAGAAGATGTTTTTTTTTAATAACTCATGGGGGTGGGTTGGGAAAGAACAGCAGAGCTCAGGCTGAGGCCTATGGTTAAGTGAAGGAAAGAAGATTGGTGGACCTGTTGATGGGACCATAAATTGGAGTTGCCACTGAAATAATGGCATGGAAGATGCCTTTAAATACAGGAAATGTACTGGAACTGCAGGCGGATGTCATCTTGAGTCACAAGCTGAGACTGAAGCTGGTGATGGAGATAAACCTTGATGTGACTGGCAAAAGGAGAAACATACGTGGCATACAAATAAGAATAGAGCCAAAGATCAGCTGTGGTGATACAGAATAATTTAGGACCAAGATCAAAGCTGGACCTGGTGCATTCAAGTGCAGTGTGAAGGATGCCTTTCTTCCATAGTATCATTCACATTATACTGATTATTATACCATTAATATTGAAGACTGAGTATATTCAGGTTTGAACTGAGAATTCAAGCCAAACAATAGATATATTTTTTACTCATACTCAGAACACTGAAGTTCAGTTTCATTTACAGATATGGAAGTCATAAAATTCAAATATGGGCAGCCTCGGTTGGGCTGTAGGGGGATAAGCAAGAAGCAACCGTCGCAGCTGAAATGTGATAGACCTGTCACATATTCCCAAAACATGCATCTTTAAGCCTTATTAGCCCTTTAACTGAACAAAACACTCATCCAAGTTGTCTTCATCATCTAGTGGCCAGTAGAGGAAAAACAGTGCTAAACACTGGGGCCTTGGCCTCAGCACTCAGCTGTGGTAACTGCTACTTGATTCAAACTCAACAAAAACTCATTTCATCTTTAAACTGTGACCAAAACAAAACAGCCTTTAATATAATATATAAGATATAATAGCATTGTTTGCTGAAAGATATTTTTTCATACTGTCAATTAAGCACATTGTGTTGAATTAGATGATTTCAGTATCACCATCAGCATGCTCGCTGCTGTACAAGGCTCCTGACAGCTCAGCACGACCTCACCCTCACTGTCATGTCCTACGCTCACGTGTGGGATGATGACATAAGAATAAAAAAGTTAGATTCTTTTAAATGTCTTTCTAAAAACATGTTATGTGTGAGCTTGCAGTGTGTGTACACACACACAGACACACACATGCACACAGTCATGTCCCAGGGTCTTCAGCAGGTCGGAGCCTGTCCCTGGAGAACGTGTTCACAGTAACACGCCAGCCTCTGACACGCATGGCCCTCAGCTACAAATCACATGCTTCATTCTTCTATTGTTCAAGTCAGGCAGACAGTTGGACACTTAGATATTTTCTTTTTTATGTCTTGTGAATATCTGCATGGCACAATAGCGGTGCTTTCTTTATGCTATCAAAGCCTAGTGTACGCTTGGTTCTGGCCATGAAAGGGTTGTGTGAAAGAACCCTGAATGGAAACATGAAAGCACACGCAGGATTAGAATTTTAAAAAAAGGATTTTAAGTGGAGGTGGTTTAATCATAGTTGAGTTTTGTCTGATTTGATTGGTTTCACTGCCACATTTTATTCATGGACGTGTATATATGTATTTGGATATGATCTAGCCACACAATATTTCTCCTACTCTCATAGTTTTATTTTTATTCCCCACATGCATTGGAGGAACAATTTTAAAATGTAGGGCTTTTGCTTGTAATGGAGCAATTTTAGAGGTTTAACATTTCCCTTTCTTCTCTTCTTATTAAAGAAACATTTGTTGATATTTTGAAACAAGAGGACTGCTTCACTGCACTTTACTAATAAAGGAGACGTTTCCATGAAGCTGATTTGCATTGGAGCAACTTGAAGAAATTGCACTGTCATGTCATTGTCACTTATCTTTAGAGAAATTGTATTTTAAGACTCGGAGTCTGACCAGATGAGAGAACTTATTTTTCCTCCACCCCCCTCCTGCCCCCTCCCTAAAACAAGGTAAAGGGAGGATTAGTGAGCACCATTTAGGGGCTCCTTTCAGCCCTCCATTTCATTTCATTAGCTTGTGACCTCTCCAGCTAATTATTTTGATCTGGCCAAAGGTTTGGCCTGCTTTTAATGATCCTCACTAACTCGCCGCCCCCATCAAAACGGACAATGCTTAACACACTCATAGAGGACAAGGAATAGGATTGAAAAGCGAAAAGTGAGAAAAGCACTACTGGAAGTGGCATTTACCAGACACTGTCAGAGGCTAATGGCAGGATGGCATAACTCCCTCAGCCTGTTTATCAGAATATGCTACTGTCCCTAGCGGATGGAGTGGCTCTCCTTTGTAGAGGCAAAATCACTGCAGAGCTTTAAGCTCATTTCATAGGAAATAGGGAGAGAATAAAAAAGAATCCATGGCACCTCTTTCTTAAAAATAACAGTTATGAAAAAAAATCATTTATCTGAAGTGTCATTCCACAAATAGTTCAGTTGTTATTGGGACATTCAGAAGTTAGAGATACAGCTTTGTGCTCATGATGATGACATCCAAGCATTTTGTAATATTTCATGTAACAGAGAGCACACACACACACACACAATAGATAACAGAGATAATATGACACATATAAGTGAACACATCTACCCATGTGTTGACTTTCTGACAACTTCAAAGTAAAGCTCCATATATAAAACAATACTGTTATTTGTTTAGCTGCTTTTATGAATCAGCTTAGTTGTCTCTTCTCTCCTCCTTGTCTCTCCCATGTCTCACTATTGCACTTCTCAACTGCCTGTATTTCTTCATCCTGTGGGTGTTTGCAAAAGGATAGCGTCCATTTACCCATGGCCACACAGTTCCATAGCGAATGCAAGGACAGTAAAACCTTATGTTATTTGATACCTTATAAGCATGCCACCCAGTACATTTCTCATTTTATCCAAAGATGAAGGATGAAGAGTTTGAGGTGGAGCAAGCTGATGGTTCAGTTAGTCTGATATGTTTTTCTCTCCCTTCTTTTAGTTCTCTCTAAGTCTGTTTTTGTGCCTTGTATTGGCTGGCAGTGCTGCTGGCCAGTTTACTCTGTCTGGCTATGCATGTCAAGAGTGTCCCCTCTTTGTTCCAGCCTTGGGCTCACAGCCAAGCTCCCCCTTCAAAACTTAATACACACACACACCCACACCCACACACACACACTTTACTCTCTCTAACAACTCTCCCTCTCTCTCCCCTGTGTTGCCCTCAAATTGCAAGTAGCTAAAAAAAGAGGACAGAACCGCAGAGACAAGTGTCACTTTAAAAAGCAGGTGTCCAGAACTTTTCAGTGCTCGTCAGTTTCAAATGCAGACCCTTTAACCCCTACGCTTTTCTAGCTGGTGGCTGAGGTAGCCAGTCAGAAGCCTAATCAGTCTCGTCTGACAATATGGGGAGGTTGAGGGCTGTCAGTCCTTCTTTCAGACACGGCCTCCAATGAAGCCATAGCAGGGGAACCCCTGATTGATTACTGCCTCTTTATTGAAGTGTGTGCATGTATGTGTGTGAGCAAGAGAGTGTGTGTCTATAGGGGCCCAGTCAGGAAGCTTTATTTAAATCTAGCCAAAGAGAGTACTATAATTATGACTTTGTCTTTCTACTGGCTGGTTGAAATTGACAGAGGGGGTTCTTATGGCTCACTTCACCCTCTCAGCCTCCTAAAGAGAGATTATTATGGACCCAAAGAGCTCAGGCTAGTCAGGCTCATCAGCTTTATAGACCTGAGAGAAGGCCCAAAGCGGGACTCAGAAAAAAAAACAGAAAAAGGTCGGAGGACAGAGATGGAAACAAGTCACTGTGTAATCCCATTTCAGCCTTATTCATTGGTTCCAGGGGACTGAACAATTTGTGTACCCAGTATTTCAAATTAATGAAACCAGGCAAACTTTGTTCAGAGAACAGAGAGCCAGTTCACTGCTATCACTGGCATTTACACTAGGTGTACTACCATCCCCAAAAAACAAACAAACAAACACAAACAGAAGCAAACTGGGGGTCAAATAAATTAGTAAAAGGTAGATAATCCTGTGTGGCCTTGTGGGTAGGGGGTCTTTCTTCTCTTCCCATCTCTTTCTCTTAGCTTTTATCAGGTCCTCCACTATCAGTATGTGTCTGTGCCCCCTCTGCTGTCCCCTCTGTGAATCCCTGCAATTGCAGCACTGGATGGGCCTCAGCGCTGCTTCCATTGTTCACTGACAGCTCCTATCTGCTGTTTATTTCGAGATGTGTGTGTGTGTGTGTGTGTGTGTGTGTGTGCTCACCTGCTCTGTAGGTGGGCTGCCTCATAATTGATACATTTTACTTCACTTTCATTTGTAGATTTATTGCCGATAACCAAGTGAACACCTGGTATAGTCAATAAGCAGAGGGGTCACATGAGGGAAAGGAGACTAAAGCTGTGATTTGTGCCAGACTACTGAAAAAGTAAGTGAACACGTTTTTGCAGACCTGTAATAAAATTTATGATGGAGTGGGAGAACAGTAATAATCTGCATATACAGATAAATAGCAAGAAGTGCTGTATGCAATATGTGACCACAACCAAACAACCTAACCCATGTGTCTTTTGACTGTGGGAGGAAACCGGAGTACCCAGAGAAATCCCATGCAGGCAGGGAAAGAACATGCACACTCCACACAGAAAGGCCCCAGAACCTCCTCACTATGAAACAACAATGCTAACCACTGCCCTAATGTGTCGCCTCTATAAAAGCAATGACAATATAAACATATGTATCAAGTTAAAGTTCTGCATTCAGTAGCTATCTTAGGTATTATCAGCAACTGAATTTAAAGTTTCAAATATAAATGTACAACCTGCAGAAAAATGCCCTCTGAGATGCATAATATATATTACTACTCGATTATTAATCATGTGCATAAGTACCATTTTACTGATGTAGTTAGTTATAACATTTTAATATTTTATTTGCTGTTGGTTAATATATTCTGTAACAATGCATCATATTATGAAAACATCATGGTTCTACTGTTGTAAGTACAGCTGTCAAGGTACATTGTTACCTTTTACTACCTGACCAGGACTTTTCAGTTTACCTTTTCAGACAGCAGGTCACTGATTGTGTATCCATATGTGTGTGTGTGTGTGTGTTTTATTGTGTGCACAGAGTCTGTTCACATTGTATTTGGCCCATTATAAAATGTACTTCAGGGCATGGTAAGACTTTAGTTCTACTGACAGTGTCTTTGTTTACATGCTCAAACCTATGACACAGCCGAGCACATACTCACACTAGACCTTCAGGTTATCCTGGAATCCTTGAACTACACTGACTTGCCAAGCTCCTGTGGTACTGAAATAACCCATCATGATTAGTGTCATTCCTCTAATTTATTGTCTGGACTTGCACACGGAGACGCACATCTGCGAAGATCCTCTGGGTGATGATTGTTTTGATGACACTGTATTCATCAGTGAATACAGAATTCACAGATTCAACAGCTTCTTGTTTGTGCTTTTATAAAGGCTCCCCTTAAAGTGCATCACTTTCATCTCGACTCATCGTCTTCTTGTGTGAACAGCAGTCAAGCAAAACTGGATGCAGTGACAGACCTCAAAGTTAATATTTACTGTAGGTTCAGGTAGCGAGTGCTTTCTGCTCTCTGTGTTTTTGTTGCCGGCGGTAACACTTTTTGGCCCATGCTGTTATTGTCAGCAAACAGGACAGGCAGCGCTCGTCATTTAACTCCTGGGATTAACAGAAGCAAAGACTGTAATCCTAACACTTTGAAGTGTGTAAAATCTTAGCATCACACATCACACGGATCACCTGAAAAGATCTATCGCTGTTATTGAGCCGAAGGAGCCGTCGGCCTTTGAGCATTGAACATCACTTGATTTTCTTTTCTGCTTTTTAACTCATTTAGAAGAATGTCAGAAGCATTTCTTGAAGAGTAACAAAGAAGGAAAAAGAAAGAAGTGACTCACCACATTCATTCAGTTTAATTATCTGCCTCAGAAAAAGCATAAACAGCATATCTCTCTTTGACTTTTTTTGTGCATGTGTGCTCGGTTTTCAGTTCATTTCAATGGCATGTGTCAGCAGGTTTGCTCTGTTCGCCATTAATCACCCTTTGTTAGATAACAACTTTATTCTTGCTCTTTCCTCTGTATGTCCTATCCAGGTTCATGATCTCCTCGGGTATAGAGAGTCCTCTGGTAAGCACACACACACACACACACACACACACACACACACACACCTACACCTGCTTAAGTATTAACCATGTCAACCATAAGTGAATGAATGCACAGGTCCTTACATATCTTCTCTATCTGTCAAACACACACGCACACCTGTGTTTAGCATGTCTTTTAGTTAGAGGGGGAAAATTCCAACATGAGCCCATTTATCAGAGGGGAGAAGGTGAATGATTAGATATTGGTGATAAAGATTTTAAGTCAACATCCCTGCAGGTGTCGAATGTCTTTTTACTGCACATGAGCAATAAAGGATAAAGCTCTTCTTCTCTTGATCCCTCCATCCAACCCCAGCTGTCCTCTGTGGGAAGAGTACACCAACCAGTGGTCCTTAGACTAAATAGCCTGTTCAAATCTGCATCAAAAACATAACCGTCTTTGTTTTGGCAGAATTCTGTCTTACATGACCTGCCATGCCACTTAGCTGTGCCTTATGTGTAACTTTCTATTACCAATGACATATCCTTGCCTTTTGAAAGGTCAGTCAGTAGACTAGTACTACATACTCCACAAAAAATACTATAAGTAAATTTAAATTCCCTTAATTGCATCCATGCTTCTCTCACTTATTTTCCTTGCGTCTCAGTCCCAGCCACGTAAAATACAAGGTAAAGCTGCAATGAGTGAGAGCCCAAGGAAACATGGTTATACAGGGTACATCTTATAAGCATTTCATTTCTTTCACTTGCATTTTTTCCTTGTGTCTAAGTCCTGCCTACGTAAGATGTGATGAGAAAGTACTCGAGGAAACGTGTGCCCGCTACTGTGGCACTCGTTGGCAACAACACAGCTAGCAAATATAATAGTAATGAGGTGGCTTTGTTACTGAAGGATGCTAGGAAGATCACTATAACACACTATAACAAGCCACTATATCATATTCTTAAAGTTAAGAGTCAGTCTTCTGGCTCCTTTTCATTTGTGTATGGGCTAAACTTGTTAGTCAACATCCTCGGTACCTTCAGTGTAATCGATTTCTAGATCCTAAACATAAATTTGTTGCTCATTTATTTCATGTAGCTCTTCCATACCTACTCAGCAAATATTTAATCGGTACACCGTATGTACAATATAATTACATCCATTTAAAAACAACTTGTATTCTACATTTACTTACCTGAGAAACAGCAGCAGTAACATTCGAATTCCCCTCTGTGATTAGTCCATCCGAAGCCACAGGCCACAGAAATGAAGTAAGCCGTTCAGATTCAGGTCTGTGCAGACAAAAACAGGCAGCGAGAATCTGGTCCATTTGTTTCCTAATCAATCAAAGTCCATTCCTGGCCTTGTTTTTGGTTTAGGGTCAGAGAATTAGGTTTGATTGTCTTACTAGTGATCTGTTTCAGTTTCATTTCATCATAATAGACAACAGAAGAATGCCAATTGGTTTTCCTGCTGGGATTCTTTACTGTATTGGACAAATACAATGGACTGGGAGCTATTGTTACATAGTGGGGAGTTTCTCCTGCATCTGCTGCCCATTGCTACCAGTTACTCTAGCAGCAGTCCAAAAAACATCCAGGTGCTCACATTTGTACATGTTGCTCCTTGTTATGACATAAATAGACACCTTCTATTCTCCAATTTGAGAATTTGAATGTAAAATATTTTACTTCATATTGGAATTCAACTAATTTTTGACCATTTTTATGACAATATTTATGTGTGAAAGGAGTCTTTCATCCCACTTTTCTCTTTTTCATCAGTTCCTCCTGACCTCATTTGGGTAAGAGTACTCTAGCACACAGACACACACGGACACACACATTCCATCTTGACACATCTTTAATTGCTCCTGTTCAAGAGAGCAGAAGGGAAGAAGAATAAATACATACATGATAAAACATAGAGGAACAGGTGGGGGTCTGGTGTGCTGCCACAGTTTGCTTAATGTTAAACTAATAAGATAATGCTTGGACCATGTTGTCAGGACTCCCTCCATTCAGAGACAGAGCTTGAACTGGGTGCTGCTTGGCGTGTGGTCTCAGTTCCGGTATCAGTGGCTCTGATTTTCAGTTAGATAGTGGGGCCAATGTGTGTGTGTGTGTGTGTGGGCACTAAGGTAAAAGATTACAGCACCCACTCACTGGCAGGTGAGTAACTTTAAAGCAGAGCGTCCAGCCCTGTGAACCCCTTAGACTACAAGTGCTTTTCCAGTTTTTGGCTTTTTTGGTTTCAAAGGGTAGATGTAGAAGGAGGCTGAGGATAATTTGCACAAGTGCGAGACATTGATGATGATAATAAAGAAGATGCTTGATAAAATGTGGAGAATGTGAACACTACAAAGATCTGAAAGAGACCTTGCAACTCACCGCCACCCTGCTTCTTCACACCTCTCCACCCCACTGCTAAGCCTCGTTGGCTCGTGCACCCTTTCGCCACCACATTTGTGCCCTTCAGGGCTGCTACTGTGTGGCAGCGTGTGCAGTGGCTTGTTAATTTATGGCTCATGTGGAAGAGAGGGGATAACAGTCGGATTTAGTGAGGAATTGGGTTTGAGCCTGGAGGGAGCTGAGACTTGCTCAAGCAGTGGGCCTTCACATAATGTGACACTCACCCATAGGCTCAGGACTTTGGGGCCTGAGAATAAGAATCAAAAGACAAATGGGCGAGAAGTAGTTCCGATTTTTATTCTCAGCTGAGCTAAATATTTAATATGATTCTTGGCATACATCCTGTTTGGTTTAGCAAATTTGTTTGCATGCATAATAAAGGAAAGCACTTGCTCAAACTTTGCACTTCATCTGCATGTATTTGTCATGAGCTGAACACCAATTGAGCTACACAGTGATAATAGGAGTGTGTAACCTGCTGCTTCCCTAAGGCATCAGCACGCAAGTGCACGCACACACACACACACACACACACACACACACACACACATTTCTGTTTCCCCCCAGGCATCTTGGGCTTTGTGTTGTTTGCTGGCAAATCAAAATTCCCAAGTACCAAAACAATTTTCCATTTAGAAACTGGAACACAGGTCTTTGTTTATTCCCTGCTTCATTCAATTACCCCCTCTTTGGTTTGTTTAACATTTCATACTCATGATCTAATTTTTTGTTTGGTTGCTCTTCAGATCTGTAAATTAATGTCTCAGCTGAGCGCAATAAGCTGCATGTGGTGTAGAATTCATTAAGACTACTTGTCC